>NW_006921906.1:1011520-1062778 GCF_000298275.1 Orycteropus afer afer
AAAGAGAGAGAGAGATTTATCTTAGGAAAATGGCTCACACACTTATAGAAGCTGGCAAGTCCAAAGTTCCTGGATCAAATGTCAAGCTGGAGGCTTTTCCCAACTCTTGCAGCCTCAGGGGCTGAGGAGCTCCGAGCTGGCAGGCAGTACATTGGCTGTTGACTCCAACAAATGACGAATCCAAGATCTCCAGGCCAAATGGTGAAGTGTTCACTCATGGACAGTTGTAGGCAGCACAACAGAATCCCAATCCACAGAAGAATGTCTCCTCTCTCAGGATGTCCACCGATATACTGGAAGCAGGCCACACCCCAAGGAAACTCCCTTTCAACAGACTGGCCACTCAAAACATAGTCATCTGATCCCATCATGGGAACAACCACACCACAATAGCTCAAACCACACAGACTTGTGGTCCAGCCAAGTTCACACACAGCTCCAACTATCACAGTAGGGTTTTCCTGGCTGTAATATTTATGAAAACAGATTGCCATGGAGCCACTGGTTGAGATCAAACTGCCAACTTTCCGGTTAGCAGCCAATTACCAACTGCTTGTACTGCCCAGGGACCTTTGATTTAAGTATGACCATTTTATTTTATACTTACCACACTTTTTTCCTTGATGGAATACCAACTGAGATGTTTCAATAAGTGGATACAACATGGGAAACGCTCACTCATCTATGCCAAGAAATTTGGAAGATAGCTACCTGGCCAACTGACTAGAAGAGTTCCGTATTTGTGCTCATTGCAAAGAAGAATGGAAGCACTTACTAATGAAGATCCCACTGCCATCAAGTTGATTCCAGTTCACAGTTACCCTATAGAGCAGAGGAGAACTGCCCCATTGGGTTTCCAAGTCTGTAAATCTCCTTTTGATTAGCAGCCAAATGTCTTAACCATTGTGCCACCAGAGCTCCTTACTACAACATAAAAAATCCAAACCAAACCCCCTGCCATTGAGTCAATTCTGACTCATAGAGACCCCCAGTGGTTTTATAAGGTGATAAATCTTTACAGAAGTAGATTGCTCCATCTTCTCATTTTCCCATCTTCCTTCTGCATAGTACCTGGTGGGTTTGAACTGCCAACCTTCTGGTTAGCAGTCAAATGCCTTAGGCACTGACTGTGCCACCAGAGCTCCTTTACAATGTAAAGAAAACAAAAATCTTCACAAATAGACTGTTAAGTAACATTATGATAAACAGGGAAAATATTGAAGTTTTTAAGAATTTTATTTTACTTAGATCCACAATCAATGTTCAGTGAACAGGAGTTTAAGAAATCACATGACTTATTGCCTTGAGAAAATCTGCTGCAAAAGACTTCTATAAAGTGTTAAATAACAAAAGATATCACTTTGATAACTAAGCTGTTCCTGACTCAAGCCATGGCATTTTCAATCGCTTCACAGGCATGTGAAAGCTGGACAATGAACAAGGAAGACCGAAGAACTGAGGAATTTGAATTATGATGTGGACAAAGAATGTTTAATATACCATGGAATGCCAGAAAAATGAACAAATCTGTCTTGGAAGAAGTACAGCCATAACTGAGGATGGTGAGATTTTGTCTCATGTACTTTGGCATATTATTGGGAGGAGCCAATCTCTCAAAAAGACATTGTGCTTGGTAAAGCAGAAGGTTGGTGGAAAAGGAGAAGCCTCTCAATGAGATGGACACAGTGGCTGCAACATTGGGTTCAAACAGCAGTGATTGTGAGGATGGCACATGATTGGGCAGCATTTTATTCTATCAGATGTAGAGATGTACTGATGTGATAACACCTAACAACAGCAACATTTTTCCTTGTCTTATAGTTATACATGATCTGACTTATTTGTCCCATCATAAAGCTAACTCCCTGTGGACAGGCACTGTGACTGTTCATCCTTGTAGCCCACATGATAGAGCCATGTATATAGTGGCCTCAAAATAAATATTCATGGTCATGACTTAAAGGGAGAGGAATTAAATTCCTGAGTGCTTCCTGGCCCTTATATCACCTCCAATTTTTGGTACAAATATAGTTAAGATAAGCATTGAGGGAAGACTTGAAAGAAACACAACAGTAAGAACTTTTCATACATGGATGGCTGTGGTAAGCGTCTTGAAAATGCCCCAGTGATCCCTCCCTTCCAGTATCCATCCATACCTGTGTATAATCCTATTCCATATTGTACCAGAGTTATTCAGTGTGATCAATAGAACATTACAGCAGTGATATTATTTCATATCCAGGATTTGGTTATAAAAATAGATGTCAGTTTCCATCTAAGGTGTTTTCATTTTCTCACTTTCACTCTTTGTTTAACGTGTATGTGTGTTTTAACTTTTTATTGTGATTTGGATGAAATTTTACAAAGCAGATTCATTTTACATACACATTTTGTTTCAGGACACTGATTACAATCCCTACAATGTAACAGCTCCCTTCCTACTTCCTCCCTCTGATCACCCTTTCCCTGTGTCCTTCTTGCCTGTGCATTTCTGCCTCCCTAGCTTTTTCCTTGTGTATCTCCCTGGTGTAATTGTTCTGTTCTTAGGCTTGTCTGTTGTTTGGCTGAGAGCTAAGCCATGGGAGTGAGTCCAACTCCAAACCTGAAGGGTGACTATGGATTGTAGTCTCGGGGGTTTCACCCAGACAGTGATCCTCGTCTTTTTTATTTTTGAATTTTGTTCTACATTTTTTGTCCCACTCTACTAGGATCTCCAATTTTGATCATTTTCCGAGTGGTGGGGATTGGTAGCTGGGCACCATCTAATTCTTCTGGTCTCAGGATCATGTAGGCTGAGGTTCTCATGTTCTATTAGACCTTTGGACTAATTTTCCCATGCATCTTTGATTTTCTCTCACTCACTTTTATCACTTGCTCTACAGGAAGCAAACTGCCACAGATGAGCAGCCCTGTGGGGAGGCCCATTTGACAAGGAACTGAAGCCAACTAACAGCTGAGAGGAACTGAGGCTTCTGGCCATCAACCATGTAAAAAACCTTGGGAGCAGATCTTCCCCAAGCCCGGCTTTCAGATAAGATGACAGCCTGGCCAGCAGTGATCTGCAACCCACTGAAAGATCTTGAACCAGAATGATCCAGCTAATTTCCTTCTGAATTTGTGACCCAAGGAATAATACAAGAATAAATGTTGTTTAAAACTATTCAGTTTTGAGGTGATTTTCTATGCAGCAATATATAACTGGTATAGTGGCTTTAGAGTGTTTTGAGATACATGGGAAAAAGAAGCAAGAAATCATGTTTCTGGGCAAACTGTCCACGTCACAGAGATGACTGGTAGATGTTGTTGTTGTTAAGTGCCGTCAAGTTGGACCCAACTCATAGCAACCCCTTCTTGGGTTTCCAAGGCAGTATCACTACGGAAGTAGATTGCCCATCCTTTCTTCCAAGGAGTGGCTGGTGGGCTTGTACCACCAGCCTTCTGGTTAGCAGTCAAGTGCCTTAGGCACTATGCTACTAAAGCTCCTGGCTGGTAGATGAGGGAGGTTTATGTGACTGTCTCAGGTCTTGAGGGTCATATGTCCTAGCTCTTTCTCTTCCTACCTGCTGCTTCCTTGAGCATTGCCATCTAGTTTTTTGTCCCCATGATCTCTAGGATTTTGTCACATTTTAACTGCCATGTTCTACTTTCTGACTCCTAATTCTTTTTTTTTTTTCTTTCCAACAAGTAATTTGCCTGTGGTAGAATAATAGTAATAACTAAATTTGTATCATATCTTACAGCTTTTCATATGTACCAAATATTTTTTGGGAAACTACTAGGTGTTAGATAGAGTTAAGGTCACCATCTAAGGTCACTGACCAAGGAAAAGGGAAAGTTGCAGCAGAATCAGGTATCTAGACTCTGAACCCTGAGTTAGAAATGATAAGAATAAATTATTCACATGGTAAGAATAAATAATTTATTTTAATTAAACAAATATTTATTGACATTAGGAGCTCTGGTGGTGCCATTAGTCTAGTCGAAATTATAAGGAAAATCAAAAGTAGTAAAACTCATTTTAACTTTTAAATAATTATTATTTGGATGGTTACTAATTTAAATTATCCCACCTTCCATATGTGGAATGAATGTGATTTCATTACATAGCTAGAGGAATTCTAGACTTCCTATTCAGCTCATTCTTATTCATCCCAACCACCTTTACCCCTTTCCTCAACTAATACTCACATATAAACGCTGAAGGTTTGAATCCACCCAGAAGCACTTTAGAAGAAAAGCCTGGTGATCTACTTCCAAAAAATCAGCCATTCAAAACCCTATGGAGCACAGTTCTACTCTGACGCATGTGAGGTCACCATGAGTCAAAACTGACTTGATGGCAACTGCTGTGTGTGTGTATTATATATCAGGCTATTTTTACAGTGGTTTTTTTTTTGTGTGTGTGTAATAACTTATCTAATCCTCATTAAAATTCTGTGAGGTAGATAGTATTACTCCCAGTTTATGTAGAGAACAAACTAAGACACAGAGAGTTTAATTGACTCACCTTTTCTTAGTTAACTATTGCTACATAACAAACCACCCAATTTATAGTCTTAAAACAATCACAATTGTTCATTTTTTTAATCTACAATTTTAGTCAGATTCAGTGGGAATGGTTTGACTCTGCTTTTTGTGGTATCAACTAAGGAAGCTCAGCTGGGGCTGTATAGCTACTTCTAACATGGTTCATATGGCTGGCCAATTGGTTAGCTGGGAGCTCAGCCAGGGCTGTGAGGCAACAGCCTCTACCCATGGGCTGGCTTTCCAGACTGAATGTTCCAAGAGGATCAGGTACGAGTGCACAGCAATTGTATGATTTAGTCTCAGAACTCACGGAGTGTGACTTCTGCTGTATTCAATTGGTTAGCACTGTTACAAAGACCTACCCAGATTCAAGGGGAAAGAAATAGTCTCTATCTATTGATAGTCAAGGTTCTGGAAGAATATGTGGGGTGGAAGATATTGTTGTGGCCATCTTTGGAAAATGCAATCTTCCCCACACTGATCACTGAGCTAGAGTATATTCAAATTCAAGCAATCTAGTTTTAAAGTCCATGCTCCTAAACATACCATAATGCTTTCTTTCTCCTTTACTGTGCCTCCTGTGGAAAGAAGAGAAGATGCATATCATTTCTCCTGTCCATAGCAGAGGGTTTCCTATAGGGGATTATAGAGATGTTGATTTCTGACTCAAGTAGCAGTTACACATTTCTTTCTATTAAAAGATTTTCAACAACCTTTGAAACTGGGCTTTGAACCCCAGATTGCCTGGGGATCTTGTTAAAATGTAGATTCTGATTCAATATATTTTGGGTGGAAATACAAATTCTTAGCAGGGGGATTGAAGTGGATGAATCAACTCAAAGCCCTGCTTTCAGCCTCACTGGCAGCTAGGGCACAGCTGATGTGTTCTAGACTCAGCCAACGAGATGCAACCACATGAGACTATGTCAGAAGAAAATGCTGTCCTCTGTCCACACTGGAAATGGATACCCTCAGAGCTCTAGAGATAGCGGTGGTAGCATTACTAGGAACAGAGACCAGAATTCAGTATCAAAGGAGCAGTTTTCAGCATCCATGCCCAGTGTTTGGACCATTGTCATTTTCACTGCCAGCAGTTCTAGGGAGTGATTTGGATACTCTTTCTGAATGCATTGCTTCCAAGACTGTTTGTCTGGCCCTTCCAGAGAATCTGTGAACTGCTACATATTTAAAACAAATTTCTTTTTCTACTTAAACTGACCGAAGTGGGTTTTTATTGTTTCCACCCGAAGAAGCCTGATTGAGACCAGCTAGTATAACACATTTCATGCCTTTAAGTCCTTCTTAGCATCAATAACAGATAGCAAAGTCTATACTTAATTTATATGATACTTCTGTGTTGGTCTTGATTGATGGCTTATGGCTCTATATTGGTGAATGAGTAAGAATATCTAGCTGCATGGACAACCAAAAAAACCAAACTCACTGCCATCGAGTCATTTCCAACTCATAGCGACCCCATTGGGTTTCCAAGGCTGTAAATATTTGCAGAAGCAGACTGCCCTATCTTTCTTCTGCAGAGCAGCTGTTGGGTCCAAACCACCAACATTTTGGTTAGGAGTCAAATGCCTTAACATTAAACCACTGGAGTTCCACTAGAGCACAAGTATCTGTCTATTTTAGGTGTAAATTTCTAGCATATAGGGCTTTGAATAACTATCAGTGAATAACTTCAATATAACTTATATCCTATAAAACAAATATCATTATAACAACTGGTTCTCAATGTAACAAAGATTTCCAAACCCAATTAAACGCCTGATGAACAACAAACAAACATAGTAATAATTTACATATCACTACAAAGTTTGTTATAATTAAATTTTACTTTTAACATAATTTGAATCAGTCCTTACATAGGCACAATGAAAGAAAGGCACAAAGAAATGCAGCTAACTAAATCTGAAAGAAGCTTATTTGTTTAGAAGAAAACAGATTAATCACAGGTCACCTGAAATGAAGGAAGGCTCTCTCAGAGTGTCTATATTTGGACAGAGGCTTATGTTAGAATGCATGAATCATAGAATGCTGTTAGAGACTCAGTACAGTGCACTGCTGTTTCAAATGTTGCTAGTTCCAGGAGAAAAGGGCAAGACTTGTCTAATGGCATATTAAATAGAATAGAATGAATGTTGTCGAGCAAGCTAATTTAAGGTTAGTTCATCAAACAGCAAAACACAGATAGATAGAAAATGGGAATAAAAGAAATAAGCTTCTGCTTCCTTAAGTGGCGATCTATTTGATTTATTGCTCTGAAGGTTTATTCTTTTTTGCTATTAGTGTACCTGCATTTCTTATGTAGGCATAATATGTTCAGGTAAAACAACATAAACACCTGGGGCATAAGCACAACTCATTATCCTAAAACTCCAATAATCCACCATGACAGCATAACAAAATAAATAAGACTCTGGGTGGAGACTGTAAAGGTACTATGGTGGTTATTATAATATTGTGTGTCAAGTTTAAACCCATGCTTCTTTAATAGGCTTTGTGATGCTAGGGCCCCATTTCTCCTTCTGCAGCTGGTGCTATGTGAGGTTCTGCCGGTAGGGGGCACTGAAGAGAGTCTGGAAGGTAATGTACAGAAAAAGAGATGAGCTGCTTCCTGTTTGTGTCTTTCCTTGGGCAGCACTGTTTGTTCCAGCATCAACCACTGATTCTAGTTTTCAGCTATTTCAGCACTTCCAGAGCATAATCTTCCTCCTTCAGAAACACCTGCACCAGCCAACAGACTTCTCAGAAGCTGAGTTTCATCCCATTGGGCCCTTCCTTAAAGTTCCTGAGGCACCATCACCAGCCAGCAGTGCCCTCTCAACAGATGTCTAAGTTTTAGCTCCACAGGGCCCTCCTCCAAGTGTCTAAACTTTAGTAATTCCAAGCTCTTTTCTTTGATCCTCCAGCTCTCAGAGTGGTAAGTAAGTAAAGCAGTTGGTCCCTTAATATTCCCTGTTTGTCTTTAGAATTTTCCAGTACCTGGTTAGCAATTCCTTAATACTAAATTCTGTCTGCTTAAAACAAGCAAACAAACAAATAAGGGTGTGGTTCCTGATTGCTGAGTGGACCCTGATGTCATGGATGGGCTTAGGATGTCCACTGCCCTCAGCTATATGAACATTAAATCCTTATGTGAATCTCAGGAAAGATTTTCCCAACATACTGGAATTAGGTACAGGCTTAATGTGGCCATGTTTGACACTTTTAGTCAGTTCAAATGTTCACAAATGTAAACAACTCTCTTCTCAATGTATTATATTTTTCTCACTGGAAAGTCTTGAATCAGAAAATCATAAAAGTAAGGACCTTCAAGGAACATCAGAGATCATCTAATTGAATTCTCTGATATAGAAGAGGAATTGAGTCTCAGAAAACTGAATTAATTTACCCAAATTCATACTACTTATAAACACTGAAGACAGGTATTGTGTACAGATCTTTCATCTATACAATTTATGGAACCTCAGAAAAATATTTCAGTGGGAAGAGTTACAATCACATTACCCTTTAGGATAATTTGACAAATCTTCCTGCTGAGGACAACCAGACAAGCTGGAAATATATATATATTTAAATACATATATATTTAAAATCTCCTTGAAAGTATCAAAAGGCTAACAAAGACAACACTTAACCAATCCAAATCAAGGAGAAAACAGCCCTTTAGGAGACTAGGATGACAAAAATGGGTATCTAATGCTCACCAAGTATGGGACACTCTGGCAAGCCCTTTGTTCTTTAAGACCCCAAAAGCCTGAACACTAGGAATAAAGTAAATAAATTCCAAATGGATTGCAGATCAACTCCACATAATCTGAGTGGCTCAGAAGATTCCATCCCTGTAATTGGATTAAGGTGATCCAGGATTACTGGTGTAGCCAGGCGAAGAAGAAAAAGAAAAATCTTTAGTGAAGAAGAACATCTCAATCATTTCTACAAACAGTTTTTCAAATGTAATATCCAGTACAAAAATAAAAGATATCCAAGCACACAAGGAGACAAAATGAAATGAAAGCCACAATGAAAAATAGAAATAAATCCACAGACTCCAGATGGTAGCATTATCAAATATATTATTTAAAATAACTATGCTTACTCTGTTCAAGGGAGTAATGAAAAGATTGAACATTTGAAAAAGAACTGAAAAGTATTTTTTTAAAATGACATAGAATGTTTGAAGAGGAATCAAATAGAAAGTCTATGACTAAGAAATATAAAAAAAATTGTAAACTAAATGAATTTGTATAAGAGCAGTACAACACAGCTGAAGAATAATAGTGAAATAAAAGATAAACCAGAAAAAAAATATATATGTATCTATATTTATATAGAAGGAAGCACAGAGAATCAAATGGACAGAAAATATAGACGAGGGATATGAAAGAAAATAATCACAAATAAAAGGTTGAAGATGATATATAGGTAAATCTAAACGCTCTGGTAGCATAGTGCCTAAGGCACTTGACTGTTAACCAGAAGGCTGGCAGTTCAAACCCACCAGCTACTCCTCAGAAAGAAGGTTGGGCAATCTACTTCCGTAGTGATACCGAATGGAAGCCCAAGGAGGGGTCACTATGAGTCGGGTCTGACTCGACAGCACATAACAACAACAACAACTCAAGATAATAATAATGATTTTTGATGATCTTTTAAATATGTTTAGAATTACTATGCCCCCTAAAAAAAAATAAGAGAAAGAAAATTATATCAGAAACATGTCTCAATCAGATATTTCCTTAAGCATGTCTTCCATGGAGAGAGCTTATGAATTTCCTTTTTCATATGCCAGTGTCTCTTCAATGGGGGTCACTAGGAGTCAAAACTGACTCAAGAGCAGTGCATTTGGCTTTTGGTTTTGGTTTAGTGGCTCTTTAGCAGGATTCGAGATTAAGGTTCCAGAAAATACAAACAAAGTCAAATGAGTAGAGAAGAAGGTTTTTCTCGTTCCCTGGAAATAATAAGAAAAGCTACTATTATTAACTATTCTAGGCAATGTTATAAGAGCTTTATAGATATTAATGCAATTAATTATCATAACAACTGCAGACATTATTTTTATCAGTCTGCTGTACAGATGAGGAAAAATGAGGCAAAGAAAAAGTCAGCAAATTACCAAAGTGACATAGCTGGCGGGGGGTAGGGAGGGCAGGTATATAGTATATGAGGCACCTTGAACTGGATTTCCTCACAAATGTCCTTCTACCTTTACCCCTCACAATTCCTCTCACAAAATATACCTAAAAATCTCTGCAACCACAGAGTATACAGTTCCACTATCTCTGCTAGAAAAGGGCTCTTCTGTGGGTTGTCAGAGGCCATGAATTCTCATCATGAGACTTTTCACATCAGGGCACTCTCTGTGGATCCCCAGCAATGGTAATCCAAGGGTTTCCAGTGTCCATTTGGTTGATAGTTGGGGTGAGGACAGAGAAATGAATTCTAATGGTTCTGAGAATGGTCATGGTGGTCAGAGTATCATTGTTTTTTTTTTTTTTTTCTAGGTGACTCAGGGCCTTGGCAGTGGGAAGGAACCACTGTGCCCTCCCCTCCGTGTGATGATGAAGGCCAGAGAGCATTACCAAGCTCCAAGCTTTTTCAAAAAATTTTATACTTTATTTATCTATTTTATCAAAGTTGAGTTCCCTTCTCATGTTCATATGAGAAAGCATCATAATACTTCCAGCAAGATGGCAAATTAAGCAGATAAACTACCTCTACAACAGAGAAGTGAGAAACCAATTTAAATAGATACAGATGATAATTCTGAAACCCTGAGCTTCAAAGAAAAGTATAAAGAAGTGTATCAAATAACCAACTAGTACAAGAAACTGAATGAACACAGTGAATAAAGGGACAAATGGAGCCATGGACTGTCCACTGGCCTCACAGTGTGGGCATTTTAAATATTTATAAGCAGCATTCTGATCAGGATGACAACCTGATAATCAGCTCCACTTGCCTATGACTGTACGGTCTCCTACATTGATGGATGGTGACTAGAAAGGTACAATATTCACCTTTTTCCCCTTATACTTCATAACCTCCTGGTGAATGGAGATGTGGCCATCCCCCACTCCCAGCCACCTCTGGACCAGTAGGAATTCCATTCTAGACCAGGCATCCTGGCCCCAGCTGCCTTCTGGGCAGGCAGAAACTGGTTCTGGGCCAGGCACCATTCCCCACCTGCCTTTATGGCTAACAGGAATTCCTTCTTGTACCACATATCCTGCTCCCAGCCACCTTTTGGGCTAGCAGGAATTTCTTCTGGGTCTGGGAGCCTTGCCCCCAGATACCTACTGAGCCAGCAGTGTAACTCCTTCTGAGACCAGATGCCCTGCCCCCATCTGCCTTTTAGGCTAGAAAGAACTTCTTCCAGAACTAGAGGCCCTGTTCCCTACTTCCTGCTCAGCTAGGAGAACATCATCTGGGTGCCCTGCCACCCCCAGTTTTCTCTTTTTTCTCCTTTGTTTCTCTTAGTTTTTTTTTTTTCCCCCTTTTCCTTGCTCTCTTTTTAATTTATTTTCTTTTTATCTTTATATTTTTCCTACCTCTTCTTCTTCTTTTGTATCGAAATTCATTTAGGTCTTTTCTTCCTTTCCTGATTTTTAATGACTTTTTGCTTTCTTCACCTCAGATTTTGTTTTTTTTTTTTTTTTTTTTTCCACTTGTCCTCTCTCTTTCTCTCTTTCTCTTTGCTTTTTATTTCTTTTACTTTCATTTCTATATATTTTTTGTGTAATTATTATTTCTTGGATACCATATATAAAACCCTGAATGAAAAAATTGCCAACCAAGACTTTTTCTTTTATTTATTAATTTCATTTTTGTTGTGTTGTTTTTTATTCTCTTGTTTTTATTTGTTTATTTATTTTTTGCCCCACATGGTAGGAGATGAAGAAACTCTGGTGGTATAGTGGGTAAAGCATTTGGCTGCTAACCAGAAGGTCAGTAGTTCAAACCCACCAGCTGTCCTGTGGGAGGAAGATGAAGTGTCCTTAAAGATTTACAGCCTTGGAAACCCAATGGGGGTCACTATGAGTCAGAATTAACTTGACGGCAGTGGGTTTAGTTTGGTTTTGGATTGGCAAAAGACAGCAATCATGCCTACATGGCCCAACCACATTTGCACCTCCTGCAGCCCCACATACTGGGTAAGAACCACCACCTGCTTCTGCACCAACAGATCAACAATAGACAGCAGCCAACACCAGACCAACTCACCTTCAACTTCTCTACACAAACAGTGAAAAAAGAACTGTACACACATTCTTATTGTCTATCACACCCACCAGGAGACAGGTGGTGAATGCCTAAATGTTGTCAAACTAGCAAAGAGAGTAGCACACCCGCCCTGTTCACTTGGACATGTCAAAACAAAATAAAGAAAGAAAAACCTGGATGAATCACACCAACATACATTCACCGATTAAATACATATACAATGACATCAAAATGTCTCGGGGACAAGTGACAATTTCAGTTCACACAAAGAAACAAGATAAAGCAGTACAAACAAGGGACCAAATTAAAGAACAAGAAAACCTCCCTGAGGAAGAAATGGCATTGGAACTACCTGATAAGGAATTCAAACGAATTATATTTAGGGACTTTCAACAGATTGAGAGACAGATAAGGAAAACAGACAAAATTTTAGAAGAATCCAGGAAAACAATACAAGAACACATTGACAAAAATATATGAAGAATTGGAAGCCATACAAAAACAGCAAATAGAAATCCAGAAGATTAATATTAAGATTTCAGAAACAGATAACATATTGAAAGGGAAAAGGAATATAATTAAATCAATGGAAGACAGAAATACCAAGATCGAAGACAAATTTCTCGATACTACTTTGACAAGGGAACAATCCGAAAAAAGAATAGGGAAAAAAAAGTGTAGAGAACCCAAGATTTAGATTCCATCAAGGGAAATAGCTTAAGTGTGACTGGAGTTCTAAAACAGGAAGAGACAAATAAAACCACAGAGAAAATTGCCAAAGATTTGCTGGAAGAGAACTTTCCAAATATGCTGAAAAATGAGAAGATATGCATTAAAAAAATTCAATGAATCCCAAACAGGATAGACCCCAAAAGAAAATCACCAAGATATATCATAATCAAACTTTCCAAAACCAAAGATAAAGAAAGAATCCTGAAACCACTCAGGAAAAAACAAAAAGTTAGTACAAAGGACAACTAATAAGACTAAGCTCTAATATTTCAGCAGAAACCACACAGGCGAGAAGGCAATTGGATAACATATATAAAACCCTGAATGAAAAAATTGCCAACCAAGAATTATATACCAGAACTTTCCTCAAATATGATAGAAAAATTAGGACAATTCCCATATAGCAAAATTAAAGGAATTTGTAAAAACTACACGAATGTTAAAAGGAATGCTAAAGGGAGTCCTTCACACAGAGAACTGACAGCAGCAGATAGCAACCAATGATTAACACACATAACAATCCAGATATACCAAACCAAACCAACCACTGCCAACAAGTCAACTCTGACTCATAGTGACCCCCGTTGGGTTTCTGAGGAGGTAAATCTTTATGGAAATAGATTGCCCCACCTTCCTTCCGTGGAGTGGCTAGTGGGTTTGAACCACCAACCTTCTGGTTAGCAGGCAAATGCCTTAGGCACTATGCCACCAGAGCTCCTTAACCCAGGTATAGAAGTATCCAAAGTAAAATAAACTTACAAGACTTAAAACAAAGAACCAGAGACATCAATTTATAAATAAGGACAACCAAAAAACAGAAAGAGGGAATAAACAGTGTAGGTACCGAACTTTTAAATGGCGAGGAAGTCAAGATGATTTTGAGATAGAACAGACTGTTTTAAACTTGGGAAGAAAATAATAAATCACAAAGTAACTTCAAAGAAAATTAATAAACTGTCTCATCAAAATAAAAAAGAGGAAAGTCACAAATATTTAGCAAATACTAAAACAGCAGCAATGAGGGAAATAATAAGAAAATTCATAAACAAAATGAGCTTGGCACAGAAAATCATATCGAAGAAAGAAATCGGCAGCAGCACAAAAAAACACATACAAAATGACAACAAAAAATTCATACTTGTCGATAATTACCTAGAATGTAAATAAATTAAATGCACTAATCAAAAGACATAAAATTGCAGAATGGATAAGAAAGCATTACCCATCAATATACTGTCTACAAGAGACACAAGGACAAAAATCAACTAAAAATGAAAGGTTGGAAAATACATATGTAAAGCAAATGGCAATCAAAAAAGAGCAGGAGTGGCAATATTAATTTCTGATAAAATAGACTTAAAGACAAAAACCACCATAAGAGACAAGGAAGGACATTATATAATGATTAAAGGGTCAATATAACAAGAGGACATACTCATAAATATCTACACACATAATGAAAGAGTCCCAAAATACATAAATCAAACTTTAACAGAATTGAAAAGATAAACACCACAATAATAATGTTGTTGTTGTTGTTGTTGTTATGTGCCGTCAAGTCGGACAATAATAATAGAAGGCTTTAATATACCACTTTCAACAAAGGATAGAACTAGAAAGAAACTCAATGAAGACACAAAAGAACTAAATACTACAACAACCAACTTGACCTTATAGACATATATAGAACACTTGACCCACCATAATAGCACCATATACGTTCTTTTCCAGCACACATGGAACATTCTTCAGAATAGGCCACAAAGAAAGACTCAATAAATTTAAAAATATCAAAATACTGCAGAGCATCTTCTCAGATAACATTGCTATAAAAATCAGAACTCAACAACAGGAAGAACAAGGAAAAAAAAGCAAACACATGGAAACTGAATAACACCTTGCTTGATAAACACTGAGTAACAGAAGAAATAAGACAAATTATTTGAATCAAAGGAGACAAAAATGCATCATACCCAAATCTTTGGGACATAGCAAAAGCAGTGATCAGAGGGTTATTTATAGCAATAGATGCACACATCAAAAAAGAAGAGCCAAAATCAACACCTTAGCCCAGTATCTCCAGCAATTAGAAAAAGAGCAGCCCCCCCCAAAAAAAAACCTTTCACCAGAAGAAAAGAAACAATAAAGATTCAAGCAGAAATAAATGAAACAAAAGATAGAAAGACAATAGAAAAAAATCAACAGGACTAGAAATTGGTTCTTTGAAAAGAATAAAATCAACAAACCACTGGCAAATTTAACAAAGGAAAAAAAAAGGAGAAGATGCAAATAACATGAATAAGAAATGAAAGGGGTGACATCACAACAGAACCAACTGAAATAAAAAGGGTAGTATCAGAATACTATGAAGAACTTGTTGTTGTTGTTGTTGTTAGGTGCCATCCAGCTGTCCCCAACTCATAGCAACTTCATGTACATCAGAATGAAATACTGTTCAGTCCTGTGCCAGCCCCATGATCTTTGGTATACCTGAGCCCATCGTTGCAGCCACTGTGTCACTCCGTCTCATTGAGGGCCTTCCCCTTTATTGTTTTCCCTCCACTTTGCAAAGCATGATATCCTTCTGCAGGGAATGGTCCCTCTTTACAACATGACCAAAATAGGTGAGATGAAATCTGGCCATTCATGCTCCCAAGGAGAATTCCAGCTGCAATTCTTCCAGGACAGATTTGTTAGTGCTTTTAGCAGTCCATAGTACTTTCAGCATTCTTCATCAACATCACAACTCAAAAGCATTGACTCTTCTTTGATCTTCCTTTTTCATTGTCCAGCACTCACATGCCTATGAGATAATTGAAAACACCATGGCTTATGTCAAGCACACCCTAGTCTTCAAGGAAACATCTTTGGTCTTTAGCACTTGAAAGAGGTCCTTTGCCACAGATTTGGCCAATGCTATACGACATCCAATATCTTGACTGACGCTTCCATTGGTGTTGATTGTAGAACCAAGTAATATGAAGTCCTTGACAATTTCAACCTTTTCTCCATTTATCATGATGCTGCTCATTGGTCCCACTGTGAGGATTTTTGTTTTCTTTATATTGAGGTCAGTCTTCATCAATAAGTGTTTCAAGTCATCCTCACTTTCAGCAACCAAAGTTGTATCATCTGCATAATGCAGGTTGTTAATGAGTCTTCTTCCAATCCTGATGCTACTATGTTCTTATTATTTCCCTCATTGCTGCTATTTTAGTATTTGCTAAATATTTGTGACTTTCCTCTTTTTTATTTTGATGAGACAGTTTATTAATTTTCTTTGAAGTTACTTTGTGATTTATTATTTTCTTCCCAAGTTTAAAACAGTCTGTTCTACCTCAAAATCATCTTGACTTCCTTGCCATTTAAAAGTTCGGTACCTACACTGTTTATTCCCTCTTTCTGTCTAACTTCATATAGTCTAACTTCTTGGATTATTTGTTCAGCATACAGATCAAATAAGTATAGTGAAGGGATACAACCCTGATGCCCTTCTTGATTCCAAACCATGCAGTGTCCCCTTGTTCTGTTCGAACGACAGCCTCTTGGTCTACATACAAATTCCTCATGAGAACAATTAGTGCTCTGGAATTCCCATTCTTCTCTATGTAATCCATAATTTGTTATGATCCACACAATCAAATACTTTTGCATAGTCAATAAAACACAAGTAAACATCTTTCTGGTATTCTTTGCTTTGAGCCAAGATCCATCTGACATCAGCAATGATATCCCTCATTCCACATCCTCTTCTGAATCCAGCTTGCATTTCTGGAAGTTCTCTGTCAATATACTGCTGCAACCATTTTTGAATTATCTTCAGTAAGATTTTACTTGCATGTGATATTAATGATATTGTTCGATAATTTCCACATTCTGTGGGATCACCTTTCTTTGGAATGGGTACAAATATGGACCTCTTCCAGTCAGTTGGCCAGGTAGTTATCTTCCTAATCTCTTGACATAGCCAAGTGAGTGCTTCTAGTGCAGCATACATTTGTTGAAACATCTCAATGGGTATCCCGTCAATTCCTGGAGCCTTGTTTTTCACGACTTCCCTCAGTGCAGCTTCAACTTCTTCTTTCAATACCATTGGTTCTTGATCATATGCCACCTCCGGAAATGGATGAACATCAACCAATTCTTTTTGGTACAATCACTCTGTGTATTCCTTCCATCTTCTTTTGATGTTTCATGCACCATTCAATATATTGCCCGTAGAATCTTTCAATGTTGCAACTCGAGGCTTAAATTTCCTCTTCGGTTCTTTCTGCTTGAGAAACACTGAGTGTGTTCTTCTTTTTTGGCTTTCCAACTCCATGTCTTTGCACAGTTCATTATAATAATTGACTTTCTTTTCTTGAGCTGCTCATTGAAATCTTCTGTTCGGTTCTTTTATCTTGTCATTTCTTCCATTTGCTTTAGCTACTCTCCATTCAAGAGCAAGTTTCAGAGTCTTTTCTAACATTTTTGTCTTTTCTTCCTTTCCTGTCTTTTTAATGACCTTTTGCTTTCTTAATGGATGATGTTCTTGATGTCATCCCACAATTCCTCTGGTTTTCAGTCATTCGTGTTCAATGCATCAAATCTCTTCTTTAAATGGTCTCTAAATTCAGGAGGGATATAATTAAGGTCATATTTTGTCTCTTGTGGACTTAGTTTTAATTGTCTTCAACTTCAACTTGAATTTGCAAATGAGCAGTTGATGGTTTGTTCCACAATCAGCTCCTGGCCTGGTTTTGGCTGAAGATACTGGACTTTGACATTGCCTCTTGCCACAGATGTAGTCAATCTGATTCCTATGTACTCCATCTGATGAAGGCCACGTGAATAGCTGCCATTTGTGTTGTTAAAAAATGTATTTGCAATGAATAAGTCATTGGTCTTGCAAAATTCTATCGTGTGATCTCCAGCATTATTTCTGTCTTCAAGGCCAAATTTTCCAACTACCAGTGATTCTTCTTTGTTTCCAACTTTTGCATTCCAATCACCAGTGATAATCAGCACATCTTGATTGCATGTTTGGTCAATTTCAGACTGCAGAAGTTGATAAAAATCTTCAACATACTCATCTTTGGCTTTGGTAGTTGGTGTGCAAATTTGAATAGTAGTAGTAGTAGCAGTAACCGGCTTTCCTTGTAGGCATATGGATATTATTCTGTCACTGACAGCACTGTACTTCAAGATAGATGTTAGAACATTCTTTGTGATGATGAGTGCCACACCATTCCTCTTCAATTCGTCATTGCTGGCACAGGATCATATGATTATCTGATTCAAAATGGCCAAAACCAGTTCATTTCAGCTCACTAATGCCTGGGATATCAATCTTTTTGGGTTCCATTTCATTTTTACAACTTCCAATTTTCCTAGATTTATACTTTGTACACCCCATGGTCCAATTATCAATGGATGTTTGCAGCTGTTTCTTCTCATATTGAATCATTCCACTTCAGCAAATGGAGGCCCTGAAAGCTCTACTTTATCCATATCATCGAGGTAGGCTCTACTCTGATGAGGCAGCTCTTTCCCCATCATATTTTGAGTGCCTTATGACCTGAGGGGCTCGGCTCATCTTCCGGCACTGTATCGGACAATGTTTCAGGGTTACTCATAAAATTTTCCAATAATATATAAGACAGTGTTTCACTACTATTTATAAGGTTTTCACTGGCCAATTCTTTGAGAAAAGGATGGCCTCTTCTTTCTTCCAAGTCTGTCTCAGTCTGGAATCTCCACTAAAACTGGTCCACCATGGGTACCCCTTCTGGCACAGCCTCCAGCCTCACAACAACATGCAAGCCACCACAATACTACAAACAAACAGACAAGTTCATCTCCCTAAGTTATTCTAATCCCTTCACTCACTTACTGAGCTACCCCCTACCTGTTCCTGCCAGCCCCGTCTACCACTGCTCCCTGCTGCCTGGAGGCTGTCCCCCGCCTGCTTTACCTATTCCAGCCACCAGCCCTGTCTGAAGAACTTTACTCCAACAACTTTGAAAACCTGGAAGAAATGGACAGATTTCTAGAAACACACTACTTACCTAAACTAACAAAGACTGAGGTAGAAAATTTGAACTGACTCATAACACTAGAAGAAATTTAACAAGTCATTAAAAAAAAAAAAAAAAAAACCTACCAACAAATAATCTCCTGGCCCAGATGGCTTCACTGGTGAATTCTATCAAACATTTAAAGAAGAACTAACACCAATTCTGCTCAAACTATTCCAGAATGTAGCAAAGGAAGAAATATTCTAAATTTATTTTATGAGACAAACATAACCCTGATACCAAAGCCAGGCAAAAAATCACTAAAAAAGAAAATTATAGGCCAATATCTCTCATGAACATAGACACAAAAGTTCACAACAAAATCTTAGCCAGTAGACTCCAACAACACATCAAAAAATAATACGTCATGACCAAGTGGGATCCATACCAGTTATGCAAGGATGGTTCAACATTAGAACAATAATCAGTATAATTCACCACAAATAAAGCAAAAGAAAAGAAACACATTATCATATCAATTGATGCAGGAAAAGCATTAGGCAAAATCAAACACCCATTCCTGATAAAAATGTTGAAAGAAATAAGAATGGAAGAGAAATTCCTCAACATAATTAAAGCCATATATACAAACAAATGGCCAACATTATTCTCAATGGAGAGACACTGAAAGCACTCCCCTTATGAATGGGTAACAGACAAGGATGCCCTTTATCACCACTCCTATTCAATATTGTATTGGAAGTTGTAGCCAGAGCAATCAGGCAAGAAAGAAAAATAAAGGCTTTCAAATTGTCAAAGAAGAAGTAAAACTATCTCTATTTGCAGATAATATGATCTTATACAAAGAAAATCCCAAAGACTCAGTAAGAAAATTAACTACTAACTACTAACTAACTGCCGTCGAGTCGATTCCACTCATAGCAACCCCTCCTTGGGTTTCCAAGGCCATATCTCTAAGGAATTAGATTACTCAAATTACTGGAACTAATTGAAAATTTCCGCAAAGTAGCAAGGTACAAGACGAGCATACAAAAACAGTCAGATTCCTTTCCACTAATGAAGAGAACTCTGAAAGAGCTATCAGGAAAGCAATACTGTTTATGATAACCACCCAAAAGATGGAATATTTAGAAGTAAGTCTAACCAGAGACACAAAAGACCTATACAAACAATTACTACAAAACACTATCACAAGAAACCAAAAGAGATCTACATAAATGGAAGCATATATCATGCTCATGGATAGGAAGACTTAACATCATGAAAATGTCAATACTACCCAAAGTGATCTACAGATATAATGCAATCCCAATCCAGATTCCACCATCTTTCTTTAAACAGATGGAAAAACTAATAAACAAATTTACATAGAAAGGAAAGAGAGCCCAGATAAGTAAAGCACTACTAAAGAAGAATAAAGTAGGTGGCTTCATGCTCCCCAACTTCAAAATCTACTACACAGCCACAGTAGTTAGATTGGTACTTGTACAACAGAGACAAAGGCCAGTGGAACAGAACTAAGAACCCACACGTAAATCCATCCACCTATGGAGAGTTGATATTTAACAAAAGGCTGAAACTCATTAAATGGGGAAGAGATCGTCTTTTTTTACAAATGATGTTGATAAAACTAGATATCCATCTGCAGAAAAATGAAATAGGATCCATATCTCTCACCATAAACGAAAATGAACTCAAACTGGATCAAACACCTGAACAGAAAACCTGAAGCCATAAAGACCATCACACACACACACACACACACACACACACACAAAATAGAGATAAACTTGTTGTTGTTGTTGTTATTTGCTGTCGAGTCGGCCCCGACTCATGGCGACCCCTCCTTGGGTTTCCGAGGCAGTATCACTATGGAAGTAGGATTGCCCAACCTCCCTTCCAAGACAAACTTAGGTGTCTTAATTCATGGCATAAATGCAGTGTGGAACATAACTAAAAATGCACGAGCACCATAAGGCAAAACAGATGACCAGGACCTCCTAAATAATTAGACATTTATGCACATTAATAACTTCACCAAAAGAGAACCTACAGACTGGGAAAAAAATTTTTGGCAAGGACGTATCAGATAAGTGGCTAACCTTTACAATTTATAGAAAACTTCAACACCTTAACAACAAAAAGACAACTAATGCAATTAAAAAATGGGCAGAGGACATAAACAGACACTTCACCAAAGAAGACATTCAGTCAGCTAACAAACACATGAAGAAATGCTCATGATCATTAACCATTAGAGAGAAGCAAATCAAAACAACAATGAGATATCATCTCATCCCAGCACTGACAGCAAAGTTCAAGAAAAACATTAAACAAATGCTGGCAGGGTGTGGAAATACTGGAACTCTCATACAGTGCTGGTGGGACTGTAAAATGTGCAACCCCTGTGAAAAATTGTATGGCATTTCCTTAAAAAGCTGTAAACAGAAATACCACATGATCCAGCATTCCCACTACCAAGTAAAAATCCTAGTTAAATAAGAGCTGTGAAACAGATACATGCACACCTATGTTCACTGCAGCACTATTCACAATAGCAAAAAGACAGAAACAACCTAAATACCCATCAATGGAGGAATGGATCAACAAACTATGTTCTTTATACACAATGGAATACTGTGCAACCTTAAAGACAAAGATGAATCTGCAAAATATCTCATAACATGGATGAACTTAGAGGACATTATGCTGGGTGAAATTAATCAATCACTAAAGGACAAATATTATTTGGGAACACTATTGTAAAAAGTCAAGAAAAGGGTTTTATGCAAAAAGAAATATTCTTTGGTAGTTACCAGGGAGTGAGAAGGAAAAGGAAAGTAAACCACTAACTAGAAGGTAGACACATAACTGGGGTACAGGGGAAGGCAAAAGAAAGAAAAAAAATCCACCCATGTGTGACCAGAAATTTAAAAAAAAAAAGAAAAAGGAAAGAAAGAGAGAAAAAACTCATTTTCTTGACTCTAGATTTTACCCATCTTCATCCTTCCTTCTATAAGTTTACATTCTCAAGCACACTGGAACTTCAAATCAGTTCATTCCAGTTCTAGCCCCTGCTGAAAATTTACATTTTTACCTCAGTTATACTGAATCAGAATTTACATTTAACAAGATCCCTAGGTGATTCTTATATGTAAGGATTTTTATCCTGTAACATAGGTGGCATAGTGCCTGAGGCATTTGACTGCTAACCAGAAGTCTGGCAGTTCAAACCCACCAGCCACTCCTTGGAAGGGAGATTGGGCAATCTACTTCCATCGGTTCTGACTCATAGTGACCCCTCCTTGGGTTTCTGAGGCAGTATCTCTATGGACATAGATTGCCCAGTCTTCCTTCCGAGGAGTGGTTGGTGGGTTTGAACCACCAGCCTTCTGGTTAGCAGTCAAAACGCCTTAGGCACTATGCCACCAGAGCTCCTTGCATAGAGATATTGCCTCAGAAACCCTAGGAGAGGTCACTATGAGTCAAATGGACTCCATGGCAGTTGAGTTTGATTTGGTAACATAATATGTACATTCTGCATATAGATATTTGTTAGTTCTTGAAAGTCCTAAAACACTTAAAAAAAAAAAAAAAAACTCACTAATATCAAGTCAATCCCGACTCATAGCGACCCCTCCTTGGGGTTCTGAGGCTGTATATCTATGGAAGTAGATTCCCCAATCTTCCTTCCGAGGAGTGGCTGGTGGGTTTGAACTATCAACCTTCTGGTTAGCAGTCAAATGCCTTAGGTACTAAGGGCTATACTTACAGCTACTGAGCCTCATCTAGGCTCATCTTACCTTAGTCTACATGGTCAGAGCAAATTGACCACTCTCACCATGGCCTTGACCTCTGGAGGTGAAGTATATTCCAACCGCTTTGTTCTTCCATTCAACAACCTGTTTTTTTTTTTCCCCCCCTCTCTGGTCCATGAAGTCTTTAGTCCCTTGACCCCACTGATGAAGGTGCTGATTCAAACTTTACAGGGTGACCCAGTGGACTTAGGGGTGAAGGGGGAAGGGATGGCAAGCTCCCAGTCTAAGGGTGTGTTATGGATTGAGTTGTGTATCCCAAAAATATATGTTCAAAACCTAACCCCATACCTGTGGATAAAGGAGTCCTGGTGGCACTGTAATTAAGCCCTCAACTGGTAACTAAAAGGTCAGCAGTTAGACCCACTAGCTGCTTCATGGGAGAAAGATGGCACAATCTTCTTCCATAATGATTACAGCCTTGGAAACCTATGGAGGCAGTTCTACTACGTCTTATAGTGTCACTATGAGTCTGAATCGACTCAAGGCAATGAGTTTTATACCTGTGAATATAATCTAATTTGAAAATACGATTTTGTTTGCTATGTTAATGAGGCCATGTCAGTGTGGAGTGTGTTTAAACCTAATCAGTTTTGAGAAACAAAAAGATTAGACATAGAGAAGCAAGCACAAACTAAGACTGAATAACAGTATCTTCCATCAGAACCCACAGAGAGAGCTTTCCCTAAGAGCCAAAAAAAAAAAAAAAACCCGCCATGCTCATTGCCATTGAGTCGATTCTGACTCATACCACCACCCCCATTGGGTTTCCAAGGCAGTAAATCTTTACAGAAATAGATTGCCCCATCTTCCTTCCATGGAATAGCTGGTGGGTTTGAACTGCCAGTCTTCTAGTTAGCAGTCAAATGCCTTAGGCATTGCACCACCAGAGCTCTTTTCCCTAAGAACCAGTGCCCTGAATTTATATTTTTAGTTTAAACTGTAAGAAAATAAATTCATGTTTGTGAAAGCCACCCACCTGTGGTTTCTGTTACAGTAGCCCTAGGAGATTCACAAACAAACAAACTCACTACCATTGAGTCAGATCTGACCCATAGAGACCCCTCCTTGGGTTTCTGAGGCAGTATCACTACAGAAGTAGGTTGCCCAACTTTCCTTCCAAGGCGTGGCTGGTGGGTTTGAACCACCAGCCTTCTGGTTAGCAGTCAAATGCCTTAGGCATTGCACCACCAGAGCTCCCCCTAGGAGAAAGGGTATTTCTCAAGCTGAGTCTGAAGGTGGCTTTGAAAAGCAGAGGATCACGCCAGAAACAGAATGGGATAGCATTTTGGTCCAAAGGCCCTTCACATCAGTGTGACCCAAATTTGGGTAGTGATTTTTGAAGATCCAATTTTGTATTCACATATTGGCCTTGTTCAAAAGGCAGTCCTCACTTTGCCAAATGTCATTCTTCCCCTGGTGAGGTATGCTGGGCATAAATAGCCAAGTTTGGCAGCATAAGCCTCCCAAAGCAGCAAATGCCTAAAACACAAACAGATGACATCAATAAAAAATGCCACTTTCTTTTGGGAAAGAGCTGGAAAGCAAGAGGACAATTTTAAGACTGGTCCATTATCTTTGTGCCCAATGTTGAGCCAACAAAAACATCAGCTCTCAGTTGTTGCTATACCTTTCCTTTCAAAACTGCATAACCAGTTGTTGTGGAATTAACTCTGACCAACAGCAACTTCATGTGTGTTAAAGTAGAATCATGCTCCATAGGGTTTTCAATGGCTGATTTTTCAGAAGTACATCACCAGGTCTTTCTTCTGCCTCTGTTTGAACTCAAACCTCTAACCTTTCGGTTAGCAGTCAAACATATTAACCATTTGCACCACTTAATGACAACAAAACCAAAGAGGACAAAAATTAGTTCTCCTTCCATAAGAAACCCTCTAGTTTCAAATATTGCTGTTGAGGCAATACCATTCTTCTCCCAGGCAAGTATTTTCCCACTAATCCTAGAAACTGCACATCCAAGTCCTCAAAACTTGTGGGAAATGTGTATTTACCTCTACTGCTGTTGGTGCCGCTGGGTCCCTGGGGCCATATCCCAGAAACACACCTGCAGGCAGCCAAAACTGGGCTGCCTCTGGTGACTCAGGGGCATGCCCTTTGTCTGGGGTTTACAGTTCAATAAGCAGGAGTGACTGGCTGACATAAGGAGTGACTCGCACAAATCTGACAGGGGTGCAATCAATATGGATATTTTTGGCCCCTCTTCATGCTTCAGCAAATACCCCGGATGCCAGTTATCTTTCTCTTTGTTCACCTTCCTTGTCCCGACAACCTCACAATAGAAACTGCATACACTTCAGATCCAATCACAGGTTTTCATAAGTTCAACTTCCTCATGCTAGGCCCTAGGAAAGTGTAACCACTGGTACAGAAAGGCCTGTGTTAAGCTCAGTGATAGAAGAGGGGGTGAAAAAAAAATGCAAAGCCATTTTGCTTATTATCTCTTCTTGCTCCTGCTTATACAGGCATCCTCAGGGCAATCTCAGCTGGAATCTGGCTTTAGAGCTACTTAACCCTTTCAAGACTGAATTATTTTCTGCTTTCAATTTTTTGTTAAAATCATATGGTTTCAGCAATAGAAGGCATTTTGAATGGAATAAAAAAAAATTAAGGTAATACGGATTTTGATAGAATTAGTGGGTCACATATGACCCAAGGGGTCTCTGGTGCTAGGATTTTTGGGATGAAGCCCATTTCTTCACATCCATGTAGTTATACAGGCCCCACCAGATGGCAGCACACACTAAAAGTGGGATAGCAGCTTCCCACTAAACTACAGAGGTGGAAAACATAGGCGGACACTATTTATCCCAAGAGCCACAAAAGGGTTAAACTAGACTCTGTTTCATCCTGGTGACACATTCCTGATAGCCCTGCCCTGGTTTTCAAACACTATGGGGCAGTGGCATCTCCATCTAGAACATATTGCTTCTGTGGCCAAAAATTTATTTGGAATCTGATCTTAACATTTGTGTTTGCTCTTGCCTGCTTTCTTTTAGGACTCTTCCTTTCCATGCATACACACACAGAGAAAAAACAAATAGAACTATGGCAAAATTTAATTTCATACTCAATTTTTTTTTCTCCCTGCCCCACTTTCTCTCCTACTATTTCCATTCCTTCTTCTCTTGGTTCATCCCAGGATAGGTCAACATGCCCAACAAGCATAGAGAATGTTCTGTGCTCTTGCGGTCAGTCTTAATTCTCGATGACTAACCCCTGATCTCCCAGTTCCCCAAGGTTGCCCACTTTCCTCACCTGCAGTTCCTAAGGAGGGAAAAGGGGGTAGAGTCTTCAGCAACAAGGGTGTATCTGGCCATAGTCAAGAAGACGGACATTTCTCCCACTGAAACTGAAAGGAAGAAGACAAGCATGGGTGGAAAGTGGGGAAATTTATATGTGGGAAAAATGGCATGCATTAGAAATTGGGGTAATCTCTTCCTAATGACCTTTCTTTTCACCAAAACTGGGAAACAAGTTAATGAGAGGAGAGTGTTGGGAGAGGTGGTGAAAAAGAACCTCAAGGAGAGTTGGAAGGTTGAAAAGTGGGGAATGATGGAGGAATTAACAGACAGAGCCAATGATGGAGATTATGAAAAATACAGTTACATGATTATCTCCAGAAGCATCCAAGAGTTGAGGTGTAGTATTTATCCAGCATTTGAGGTGTAGGATTTGAAGATAGATGGACTGATTCAAGGTTGGCATTTTATTGAGTGAATTTGATCTAAACACAAGAGCAATAATATTGACTTTTTGCAAAAGAATTGCAGGCACAGGCAGGTAGAAGAGAAAAGCAAAGAAGAAATGCTTCTTGCAATAGCTTGCAGCATCATTCCTCCAAATTGCCTCTCTAGATGGAGGAAGTTTCCTAGGAAATGTAAGCACTATCAGGACAGCTTCTTAGGTTTCCTCCTTATGCCTTCCTTCCATCCTGGAAAAACTCCCATGAAGTCACATCATTGTTGTTGTTAGGTGCCATCGAATCGGCTGTCATAGCAACCCCATGTACAACAGAACAAATCATTTTCCAGTCCTGTGCCAGCCTCACAATCCTTGCTATACCTGAGCCCATCGTTACAGTCACTGTGCCAACCCATCTCATCGAGGGTCTTCCCCTTTTTTGCTGCCCCACCACTTTACCAATCATGATATCCTTCTCCAGGGAATGGTCCCTTCTGAGAACATAACCAAAGTAAGTGAGACAAAGTCTGGTCATTCTCACTTCCAAGGAGCAGTCCAACTGCACTTCTTCATGAACAGATTTGTTCATTCTTCTGGCAGTCCATGGTACTTTCAGTATTCTTCACCAATACCACAAAACTTAAAAGCATCAACTCTTCTTCAGTCTTCCTTATTCATCGTCCAGCTTTCACATGCATGAAAGTCTCAGGAAGTCACATCATTAGAGGTGGGAAATCAGTTGCCATCAAGTTAATTCCAGCTTATGGTGACTACATGTGTATCAGAATAGAATTACACTCCATGGAGTTTTTAATGGTTATGCTCTCTTGCATGTAGATTGCCAGGTCTTTCTTCTCAGGCATCTCTTGGTGGATTCAAACCAACAACCTTTTGAGTAGTTGCTGAGTTAACTATTTGCACCACCAAGGAAGTCCTTAGGGGTGGGAAGCAGTGCTGATTATGTGTGCCAAATAACAGTGCAGACTCAAAAATACCATGAGGTAAAGCTTAGATACTTTTTGGGCTAGTTCAATCCTAGCTTGTGATCATAAACTGAACCATTTCACTGTATGGTTAAACTCACCATGGCACCAATGAACTGCAGAGTGACCTGTCCCTAAAACATTTTTCAATTGAAAGCACATTTCCCACTTAAACTACTCAACTCAATAGGGGCTGAATTTTTTTCTTTTTAAAAAGTGTTGAAAATATGTTCTTAATTAGAAGAGAACTGCCATTACAACCTTTAAGACTTCCTTGATTTTGGAAAGCAGAGAGAATTAGCTCAAACTGAGAGGAAAGCAAGAACGAGAGAGATAGGGGCAGTAGGAGGAGGAGGGGAGGGCTCTCTGTGGCCAAGCAGGTAGCATATACCCCAGACTTTGATAATTTAGTGCTTCTGTGATGTGTGAATGAGGCCCTACAGGCCAGGGATCGCTCTCCAGCTTCAATTTTTGATCTCTGGCAGTAATGAGATGCCAACAGCCCCCACTTCAAAGCCTCCTCTGAATCAGATAATCTCCTGAAAAACCCCCAGAATTTCAAGTGATCACTCAGACTAAAGTACGGAGGATTATAGAGACAACACAATAGATGATGGAAAAGGTATTGCTTGTTTGATATTTGCTCCTTTGATTTCTTTTTAATGTCCTCATTCTCAATTTCCAAAGGGGCAGCCTGTATCTTCCATGCCCCAAATGCCAGAGATTAGCATTGTCAGTGCACTGCTGTCTGGGTACAGTGGGAACCATGGAGCATCCATAAATTTTATCTTTCCTCTTTTTATCCAGACTATCTGTGAAAACATGTCACTCCAGATTCAGTGGCAAATGTGGTGCATGGTAACAGTATCCAACCTGCTGTGGAGACAGAGCTTTCCCTACAAATCCATAGCAGCTCAGAGGTTACATTCAGATTCTTTGGAGGTTTAATCTCTTTTCTGAAACAGTTGGGCACTCAAAGGGGGATAAAGGACAAAGGGCCATAGGCTATGAGAAACATGTTATAAAACAGCATGAGCTTTAGTTTCTTGTACCCAATTATGCTTTTGAAAGCATATAATTTTCTAGGCATGCTTTACCAGGAAGCATATCTGGAACACTTTTATATTGGACGACCCCACACACAGGGAACAAAAAAGCAGGTCAAGATCTCATTCCTCATGACCTGGTCTTTTGTTATCCCCAGGCATGAAAAAGAGTAACATGTAAGTGCTCCAAGAAAACATATTGTGGTGCAGTGAATTATTAATATGGCCCTTCTAGCCACAGTCTTTGTCATTCCCACCAGAGACTGGAACTACACAAATGTGAGCTGCCTGTGGCCTACCAAGGGGACTGGATAGTTTGCTAAGAATGTAAGTAAGGGGAATGACACCCTTGTGTGGAAGGGACCATGGAATAAGGTGTCTGGAACCCTAACATGGGGATTAGTCAGTTTTATCATACCTGTAGGCTTAAAATGAGCCACCCCAGAGGGAAAAAAGGGAGTATCTCACTACCATCAAGAAAGGAGAGCCGGGGGTAGAGTGCATCTTTGGACCTGAGATCCCTGCACTGAACCTCCTTGACCCAGGAGACAGAGAGAAAACTGTAACACTTTGCTGAGAGATGGCAAGAGATGACAGCAGAGACAGAAGAATGAAAAGGCCAAAGTGAGACAGAGCAATGTGCTTCCCAGCCCGTAGAACAAGAAAGCTGAGTGTCTTTGGGCAGGAGCCTTGCTGGCAGAGTGGGGTGCCTCTCCAGGCACTTATTTGCAGAGCTAAAAGAGCTTTTTAAAACTTTTCCAAGCAGGGCAGAGGACAAGGGGCTACAGGGCTGAGAGGCCTAGGCCAGAGAATAGAAACTGTCCTGATTGAAGAAATGTATCCTAAGCTGTTCCTAATCGTGAAGTATAACCTGTTACTTCCCTAATAAACTTCATCGCTGTGAGTATTGTCTGTGAGTTCTGTGTAGCCATTGCAATGAGTTATCAAACCCAGCAGTGAAACAAAGAATGTTGTTTGGAAGGTCAAAATTTGCTGGTGTCAAAATTTGTAAAGTTTGGAGTGTGGCACCATGTCTGACTTCCATCTTATAGGAATCAGCCTTGGCTATTGATGTTGTTCTAAATTCTCCTTCCACTTGTGAAGTTAAAGGGGGTCAATGCTGCCCCCACACCCTTTTTTGCACATAGGATGCCCAAAGATTAGAGTCAACCATGGATTAATCTGCTTAAAGAAAGATGTAAGTACTTCACACCATCCTAATATACAGACAAAGGGTGGTGGTGTTTCAGTTCTTCAACTGAAGGAAGAACCAGGTTTGATTCTTGGCCAATAAACCACATGTGCAGCCACCACCCATCTGTCAGTAGAGGCTTACACGATGCTATGATGCTGAACAGGTTTCAGTGAAGTTTCCTAAGACAGACTAGGAAGAAAGGGCTGGCATTTATCTCTGAAAAGCAGCTAATGAAAACCCTATGGTGCATAATAGTCCAATCCCGTTGCGCATGAGGTTTCTGTGCACTGGAGGCTAACTCGGTGGCAGCTAACAGTAACATACGCAGACAAGTTACCATATTTTCTTCTGAGGAGTGAAATGTGTTCACCACTCTCAGGCCAGTTGGTATTTACTGTGTTATGAAGACTAACAAGAAACTTGTTCCTGTATAGCGTACAGAGGTGGATTAGCCAAAAAGCAAAGTAAGCATGGGCTTACTTGTGCTTATTTACAAATCTGTAGTGAACAATTTCACATGACTTGTGAAACTGACACTGGTAGTGTATCAATGGTTCCACATGTAATTGACGAGCTGAGGGACATCAGCCCTATGGTGGTTGTTCCCTGGAACTACTCTACCCATGCATCTGTCAGCAGAGAGTTGGACCTGAACTCTCTTAGAGCCTCTTCACTCCTCAGGCTCTGTGATTTTGTGAGAGATGAGATTTATTGCCAAGCATATTCTGTCTACCTGGCAGATAGCTTCTCTTCCCTGGATCCTGGACCTTCACACAAAAAAATCACACACACACATACACACACACACACACACACGAAGAGGCAGTACCCAGAATGGGGAACATCCACCAACACCAATAACATTTGATGCTCTAGAGAAAGAGGAGCAATGGTTCATTGAAATCCATAGAGAATTCATTCACAGAATTTTCTGAATTTCTATTTCATCTCTACTTTCTATGGCTTGTGGGCTTATTCTAAAAATTAAATGAATTAATACATATAAAACTATTTGAACAGTGTCTGAAACACAGTAAGTACTATGTAAGTGTTTGCTATTAATGCCATTACTGGTTGCATTGTTTTCCACAATGTAACCAGTAATGGCATTTTTTTGGAGAAAAAAATTCTGGATAACTACTCTTGGAAAGGAGTCCTTGGGTGGCACTAACAGTTAACACACTTGACTGCTGACCAAAAGGTTAGAAGCAGGAATCCACGCAGAGATGCCTCAGTAAAGAAAACATGGTGATCTACTTCTGAAAACTTAGCCATTGACAACCGTGTGGAGCAGACTTCTACTCTGACATACACGGAGTCATCATGAGCTGGAGTTGACTCTACAGCAACTGGTTACTGGTTGTTGTTGTTATGTGCCGTCGAGTCAGCCCCGACTCATAGCGACCCCTCCTTGGGTTGCCGAGGCGGTATCACTATGGAAGTAGATTGCCCCATCTTCCTTCCAAGGAGTAGCTGGTAAGTTTGAACCGCCAGCCTTCTGGTTAGCAGTCAAGTGCCTTAGGCACTATGCTACCAGAGCTCCTTGGTTACTGGTAGTCCTTGAAAAACTAATCGTTGGTTACATTTAATTTTGAAATACTTACTCATGGTTATGCTTGTGAACGGAGCACCTCAGGGGTAAGCTTAGGAAAGTGGTAAAGATGTTTTAGTATCCTCCCATTTCTCCTCCATCATTTTCTCAGCTTTTCTCACTCTTCTGACCTCATCTGCCACATGCCTTTCCTATTCCCCAGGCCTCTTAGAACTCTCTGCTGGAGTGACATCCCATCCTACAGCCCTATGGTCCAAAATAACCTCTTCTATTTCCAATTAAACAGCAAAATCTCTCACAAAACTAACTTCATCTAATTTCTGTAGCCAACTTGAGTAAATTTACACTCACAGTTTGCAAGATTTATGGGTTAACAGTGCTGATGCTTTCCGGGTGTGGCTGGGTTATAGGTTTGAAAATCGTATAGGGTTCAGTGATAGAATTCTTGCCTTTCATGCAGAAGACTCGGGTTCAATTCCTGACCAGTGCTTTTCATTTACAGCTATCCTGTCTGTCAATGGAGGCTTGTATATTGCTACAATGCTGAACAAGATTCAGCAGAGCTTCCAGACAGAAATGGACTAGGAAGAAAAGCCTGGCAACATACTTTTGAAAATCAGCCAATGAAATCTTTTTACATCACAGTGCTCTGATCTGCAACCAATCACAGGGCTAGTGCAGGACCAAGCAGTGTTTTGTTCTGTTGTGCATAGGGTCACTATTAGTGAGGGGCCAACTTGATGGCAACTAACAACAACAGTAACAATAGGAGAATCACTATATAGTTTGGCATCAAATGTCACAGTTATTTACCCAAGAAACATTGAGTGCCTGTTATGTGTCTGATGGCAGTGTTGTAGACACTGGAGATATGGTAATGAGCAAGAGAGATAAAGTCAACCTTCCTGGGATTGACATTCTGTAGGTGAGGCAGACAAAACCAAACAAATAAATGTACTTTTTAGCTAGTCACTTACAGTCTTCTAAGCTGCTCTGGATAATTCTTTTTAGAATATATGAATGCTAAGGGTTGTGTATTTAAAACAATTGTCAGGCAGAGGGAGAAAAAGAGATGCTTTCTGCTGCATCATGCACAGGTAGCCCTCATTCTGATTTCCTCTGACCTTGTCCCTGCCCTGCCATTGGTCCTGTGTGAGGCTCCAAGAAGACCAGGTTCCAACTTGCCTGTTGTACTGCAGACTATAAAATATTTACATGGACATTTCAAATATATATATATATTATTTACTCTAGAAATTATAAAATATTTACCTATCATGCTAAATATACACAATCTATATATTGTACAGTGTTTTTATTTTCTGCTGCAAGTCAGAGAGGCTGTTTGGAAATGTCCCCAAATCATGAGGAAATATTTGTGACCAGGGAGCATCCAGGCCATGCTAATAAGTAGACAGAGCAGTATCTAACTCCAGTCCAAGGAAGGTTCTATAGAAGCAGAATATTGAAGACATATCCAAGGGAAAGCACTGGTGCACTTGGTGTCTTCCATATTCTTCCCCTACATTTCATTCCTGGTTCAATCTAAGCTCTTGCTTACATTGCAAGTTGCAGATACCAGTCACACACATTCATTTGATCAAATAGCAGTGCAAGGAGCTCAGGAGCACCTTATGAAGTCCATTCATGATCCACAAAATGCTTTAGAAAATCTTGGCATCTCTGCCCCGGTACCTAGTCATATCATTATACTGCTTACTTATAGAACAGTCTGCCAACAACCATAATCCATCCTACACAGTAGGTAAAGTCTAACCACAAAAGATTCCTCTGGAGAAAGTCTGTTTTATGGTAGCTGTGCTGAAATCTGTTCAGCATCATAGCAACATGCAAGCCTCTAGGGACAGACCAGTGGTAGCTATGCTTGAGGTGCATCGGACAGGAATTGAACCCAGGTCTCCCACATAGAAGGTGAGAATTTGTCCACTGAATTCTATACTAATCTGATATCTGATGTTTTTGTTTGTTTTTAGTTATATTATAATACGGGATGTATATCTCTCCACAAAGTATCACTCCACCTGCTCTTGAATCTTCTTTTCTACCTCTTACCAGCCCTAAGACCTGATGGACCATGCTGCCTTCAAGCATTGGCTCATTCCATTTCTCCCTTTTAAAATTTCCCTGTGGATGGTTGCCTTTCAGCTTAATATCAGTTGTCTTTCCTCTGTGTGTCAATTATATCACCTTCTGAGTGTGAAGAGCATTCCAACTCCAAGCCTATTGACTTCTTCATGGTCCAGGATCTTGACTTAATAACTGTTTTATGATGAATAGAATGATGATAGCAGAAGGTGTATACTGCTCAGGCAGAGCATATATGTACTACTACATCAGAATCAGTAACCCTCTAAGCTTTGGCACCTCCTCCAACAGATGTCTAGATGAGTCCAAGACAACAAAAAAGGCCCTTACATTCTGGTTAGTATTGTTTTAATCTTCCTTGGCTGTACCAGGGTATTATGTTTTTGTTTCATTTTATCTTTGTTTTAGGATTTTGCCTTTACTTAAAAATTTGGTATTTTGTTCATCATTAATTTTTGCATTAATTTTTATTTAAATATTGCATAAAATATTATGTAACTTGATTACTAAGTTGTTGGTGGCCCTTAGATTTTGCTCCCAAGGTAAATGGCTAGTTCCAGCCCTGATTTGGTAACCAGCAGTGCTAGGGTTCAAATTTGGGTTTCTTTGCTTTGAAAGCCATATTCCTTCCAACAGAGAAAGACTAGATCATTTTTATCCTCTCACACAGTTCCCAGTCTGATGGCAGATACTGACAAGTAGGGTGGGCAGCTCCAATAGAAGTGACCTTTGCCACTTGCAGGCATGACTGTTGTTGCTGTTCAGCCAGCTCTGACTCATGATGATCTTATGTTGTTGTTGTTGTTGTTGTTATGTGCCATCGAGTCGGACCCAACTCATAGCAACCCCTTCTTGGGTTTCCGAGGCAGTATCACTATGGAAGTAGATTGCCCAACTTTCCTTCTGAGGATGATCTTAGGTAGAACAGAGCAAAATGTTACCTGGTCTTGCACCATCCTCATAATCCTTGGTACCTTTGAGCCCACTGTTGTAGCCACTGTGTTAACCCATCTCATGGAAGTTTCTCTCATTTTTGCTGACCCTCCACAGGTATGACTACAAGGGGTTGTGTTGTCATAGAGCAAGTGGCTAATCTTGCTTGAACCTATCATGGAAGAATTCACAAAAGAAGAAAGGCTTGAGTTTGAAGAGTTTCCTTGATATGGTTTATTCTACCCCCTTAGAAGACAGCAGCAACTATGGTAAATTTTGGTTGCAATGAAAAATGCTTTATTCCATCTACAAACTATGTTATAATTGCTTAAATTGTGTTTTGAGTGTATTATGCAAAATGTTGACTGAAGCTCCATGTCTGTGAACATAAATCAGGATCTCTAAGATTTTAATAAGTTAGTCATTGTCAGGGAGCTCTGGTAGCGTAGTGCCTAAGGCACTTGACTGCTAATCAGAAGGCTGGCAGTTCAAACCCACCAGCCATTCCTCGAAAGGAAGATGAGGCAATCTACTTCCGTAGTGATACTGCCTTGGAAACCCAAAGAGGGATCGCTATGAGTCGGGTCCGACTCAACGGCACATAACAACAACAACAGCCATTGTCACACCAAATTTCCCTGTAAAAATGTGTGCAGACAATCTTGGCACAAGAGGGAGCTCAGTGGCCTTTCAGGGCACCTTGATTTTATACCTGGAGCCTACTCATACATTTAATACACATCAGTAGAGTATCTACCATGTACTTGGCATAGTGGTATGGGGGATATTGCAGGAGCCACCCAGGTGTATTCCCCTGATATCAGGAGCTTTCAGCTGAGTACAGGGCCCTGACCAGGTTGCATGATCTACACTAAAGGGACTCTTTGTTCTTCTTTCCTTCTCTTGCCCACCCTGGACATGATAGTCTGTCTCACAAGCATTTGGTAGTCCAGACCTGAAAACTGCAAAGGGCACTCCTCATCCCTAAAGCTTAAAAATCTAGCCTCATGGCCAAAAGCTGCCCCTCACAAACTTCTCCAGGAACTCTACCCTGGGCAGTGTTTGCTACTCCCAGAGGTTCTAAGTTGAGCTGAGAGTAGGTGTGGTAGTCAAGTTTATGTTTCAACTTGGCTGGCCCTGGTTTTGAGTGGCTGGGCAACTGGATATAGTTATTCCCTGTGATGAGAGTGAAAATCAACTCCATGGTGGAATCTACTGTGACCAGCTGAGTAGGGATGTGGTCTGCTTCCTGTATATAAGAAGAAGCACTGAGAAAGGTCTTGAGCTTTTGGCACATCTGGATCCTGTTTTTGGCCGAATCTTCATCTCAGTGACCTGCCATGTTGTCTGCCAATCTTGGGACTATTAATGGAATTGAATTAGTTGCCTGCCATATTGCTGGATAATCTAGGGATTGTGCCATTTTACTTGCTGAAGTTTGGGTTTGTCAGCCTCAACAGCCAGCAACTGCCTTAGCTGAGATGCCTCCAGCTTCAGTGAGCTGGGAGCAAGAGGCAGAGCTGAAGCCCAAGGTCGAGGAGCCTTCACCCAGCCCCTAGAGCTGGCACTTTGAATTCAGACTTTCACCCTCCTAAACTGTATTAGAATAAACTCCTGTTTGGTAAAGCCATCCACCTGTGGTATTTCTGTTGGAGTGGCACTAGAGAACCAAAACAGTAGTTTCTAGATCAGATAAGTTAAACCAAACCCACTGCCATCAAGTCAGTTCTGACTCACAGCAACCCTAACTGGGGTCCCGAGGCAGTACGTCTTTACAGAAGTAGATTGCCCAGTCTTCCTTCCCTAGAGTGGCTGGTGGGTTTAAACCACCAACCTTCTGGTTAATAGTCAAATACCTTAGGAACTGTGCCCATGAGACCCTGAAAAAGAACATGTTTTCCATATAGTCATCCAAACTTAAGACTGCTGAATTTCCTGGAAGCTGTCTTATTCAACTCAGCAAACACATACTAAGCACCCACTGTATACAGGGATGGAATACCTGGTGGCAAAAATAGTTAAGTGACTGACTACTAGCCAAAGAGTTGGCAGTTCAATCCCAGCCAGAAGCCAGTCTGCTTCTAAAAGATCCCACCCAGACTATTTCTATAAGGTGACAGCCTTGAAAACCTCACAGAACAGTTGCACTCTGCACATATGAGTTGGAAACAACTTGACAGAGACAGCAGATGTACAGGGCACTCTGCTAAGTACAGTGCTTTGTGAAGATGACAGTCATATATAAAACAGAACAAAACTACAATTGCTTTTCTTAACGAACTTTTGGTCTAGGAGGGAAAACATGGTTGTATACAAACAATGATTTAAAAAAAAAAAAGAATTAAAGTTCAGTAGCTGAATTCTATTTGGGGGGATCTTGGGGAAGGAATGCTTCAAGGTGGAGGTGCCATTGAGCTACTTTGTAAATACTGAGGATATTTTTGGCAAACAGAGATGGGCATGGTTATAAAGGGAATTTCAGTGATGAGAACAAAGTGAGTGTATGTGTGAATATTAGAAAATACAGGGCATGGCTAACCACAGTGGGCCCACTTGATTGGCGGGATTGGTACAGGAAAGTACCGACAGTAAGGATGGAATGGGGTCTAGAAGTCAGGTCCAGATGGAAAAAGAGGACATACATAAGAAAGGAAAGCTTTGGATTTTATTCTATAGGAAGATACTGAGTTCAGAGTGAGAAAAAAACATAATCAGAGTTACTCAAGAGATAGATGCTAGATAGATAATTGGGTAGATATAGTTAGATAGATGATTGGTAGATAGGTACAGTTAGATGGATGAATGATAGATTGATTGGTTGCTAATAGAAACATGATAGATGGATGAATAGATAGATAGATAAAGATAGATGGATGAGTAGGCAGGTAGGTAGGTAGATGGACAGATACGTAGATAGATCTTGATGGATAGACAGACATAGATAAATATCATAACAATTCATCAGTGGCCTGCTGTAATACTGCCTCCTTCATGAACTATTCTCTGAAAGCTCCCTCCTGTCCCACCCTGTCCCACTTCTCCTGGATAGAAGCTTTGGTTTCTTCTTCTGAGCTCCCAGAGTATCTTTACACTGCTCACAGCACAGATGAGTTTGAACCTTGAGTTAGGATGTTTGTTCTTTTCCCAATTTCCTGCCTCCTTTTCCTGACTTCCTTCCTTTTTCATCTCTTTCTTTCATCTCTTCTCTCTCTGTGTCTCTCTCTCACACACATGCACACATGTGCGCACACACAGGCCACACACATTTGGTATACCTATCTTTTCCATACCAGTCTATAACTTCCTCTATAGAAAATAAAGACTATTCTTTTAGAAAGACTCTCCTAGCATTGAAAGAAATCAAAGAACCTACCTGCTGTAACACTTAAAATAAAGTGAGGTACCAAAGCTTGGAAAGTTTATCACTACTTCGTTTCCCCAGACTTCAGATCATCCTCACACAGACAATCCATTCATGGTAAGGTTACAAAACTGTGCTTGCTGAACACCTACTGGCCAAAGTGGTGAGCTAGGAGAAGTCTGTGGTCCCATCTCTCCTCACACGACCCTTAACTGGCTCTCCTTTTTCCTGAACTCACCCTTCCAGGTAACCCAGTCCCCTCAATCCCTGTGATTTAGCCAGCTATCAACTCACCCTGGTAGATGCTAAGTTGAGGTGTTACTACATCCCTCTGGGAGTTGACTTTTTTTATTAATAGAAAATGGCTGAAGACTACAACACTTCCAAAACCCAAGAGAATAAATGGCTGAATGTCAGATACTGTGACAAAACAAGGGGAGGACATATCTGGGGGGCAAAGGACCCTGCCAGACACCCAGACGAGGCTCCTGGAGTGGGGAGTGCCAGGAGTCCTGTGAACACCTTCATCAATGTGTCAATTGGAAAGCAGAACTTGATTCCCACCTCTGGCCCCTGGGCCCCCAGCCAAGGCCCTGCTCACTTATTTGCTAAAGAATGGCACCATTAACTAGTTACAGTGGCTGTCTGCCTTCAACGTGGGGGTGGGAGGGGATGGTGTCTGAGGCTTTTAGATTGGGGCCCAGACTGGGGAGAGGGAAGAATAAAAGCAGCAGATGCTGTCAAAATAGTTTATTGGCTTGATTCATTAGGTTCAGCAGCTGCCCCAAAGAAAACAGTTTCCTAGAGAACTGCTAGCCAGACAGCATATGTGCTTTCAAGAAAGCCTGATAGAGAGCAAAGATAAGCCTTTGCTTTTAAGGTATCGTGCTTACCTTAGCTGGGATTCTTTTTAAAAACAGGCATGTGTCTGTGTGTCTGTGTGTGTAGTGTGTAGCGGGAAGGAGACAGGGATTCGACAATAACAAGAACAGTGGTGTATACTGCGACAGTTGTTACGCATTCCTCTTTTCCCAAAGTAACACCACCCCGAGCTCAGCTAGAGCTTGTGATTAAACAGAGCTTTTCTGTGTCAGCCTCATTCGTATTCAGCAGCTTAATTCCGGAGATAAGGATCATAGCACATAGCACAAAGCTTCTGGAGACTGCCCAGACTTCACCCCTCCCCAGCCAACCCCCCCACCCCACCTCTGGGGTTATTAGACTGGGGAGTTAGGATTGCAAGGCAAAAAGAGTTTTAAATGTTCACTTACGGGGCTCCAACTAAATGTACTATTCTTACAATAATTCTTTCTTTTTTTTTTAAACTATTTTTTTTTTATTGGCTTTGTGGAGCTAAATAAGGAAGAGTGAATAAAACATAATATATTGTTTAAGGAATAATCATAATGCAACATTCATGTAACCATCACCCAGGTCAAGAAATAGAACACAGCCAGGTCCTGGGAAGGCCTGGATCTGATCTCTCAACACCCCACTCCACAGGAGGCACCTTTTGATGTGTATGGTAGTATTTTTTATCTGTTGTTGTTTTTATTTGCTGTCCAGGAGGACCCAACTCATAGCCACCCCTCCTTGGGTTTCTGAGTCAGTATCACTATGGAAGTAGATTGCCCAACCTTCCTTCCTAGGAGTGGCTGGTGGGTTTGAACCTCCAGCCTTCTGGTTAGCAGTCACTGTCTCCCAAAGTGTAGTACATATCCCGCTGAGGTGGTATTTGAAATGATTTTGGTTGCCATGGGGTGAACATTTTAAATGTGAACTGTGTATTCATGTTAATGTATATGTGGAAAATAATAGCGCCTCAAACAAGTGATATTACAGATAGTAGGCTTAAGAAAGATTTTATCTATATATTTTTAATGCAGGATGAATTAAAGAAAAACATGGTGCTATTAACTTCATAGAGGACTGTGGCAATTCAGTGGTAGAATTCTCCCCTTCCCTTTGAGAGACCTGGGTTCAATTCCCAGCCACTGGGAGCTCTGGTAGCGTAGTGCCTAAAGCACTTGACTTCTAACCAGAAGGCTGGCAGTTCAAATCCACCAGCCACACCTCAGAAGGAAGGTTGGGCAATATACTTCCATAGTGATACTGCCTTGGAAACCCAAGGAGTGGTTGCTATGAGTCAGGTCTGACTTGATGGCACATAACAACAACAACAACAACAACACCTGCCTGTGTGCTGCTCTAGTGCTGAACATGTTTCTTTCTTTCTTTTTAAACTTTTTATTGTGATTTGTGTGAAAGTTGATAGAGCAAATTGGTTTTCCATTAAACAATCCATACACATTTTATTTCATGACATTGATTGCAAACCCCACAACATAACCACATTCTTCCCACTTCCTTCCTTTGTTTATGGTTTCCATTTGCCCTTCTTTCCTATTCTTTTCTGCCTTCTGAGCTTTATCTCTGGGCAAATTTTGCCCTTTTTAGTATCATGTGGTTGACTGTTCTAAGCAATGCTTACCTCCCTGCTGTGTTACTGTTCACCACGTAACCTACTGCCATCAGGTCAGATTTTGACTCATGGTTACCTCCATTGGGTTTCTAAGGCTGGTAAATCTTTATGGAAGCAGACTGCCTCATCTTCCTGCAGAGCAACTGGTGGATTTGAACTGCTTACCTTCTGGTAAACAACCAAATGCCTTACCCACTACACCACCAGAGACCTATTGTTTGACTGAAAGCTGGGCCATGAGGGTGAGCTCAGTTCCAGGCCTGAAGGGTGTCTAAGGACCATAGAATTGGGGGTTCCACCAGTCCATAGCAGACTACTGAACAAGTTTCAGTGGAGCTTCTAGATGAAGATGGCCTGGGAAAAAATGCCTGGCAATCTACTTCCAAATATAAGACCACCAAAACACTAGAGATCACAATGATCTGATCCACAGCTGATCATGATGATGGCACAAGACCCAGCAGTGTTTCATTCCACTGCATATGGGATTACCATGAGTTGGGGGCCAACTTGGCAGCTGTTAACCACAACAACAATAATTTCATAGGGTACACAAACATGGCAACAATGATAAAAACAGTACACAGATGATAGCTACCTGGCCCTGTTTTAAGACATCTGGAACAGGAAAGGCACTCCTTAGAAGAGGACCCTGTCACAGCGAGGAGACTTTCAAAATCATCTAAAAGCAGTGTTGCCCAAACTTTCCCTGATAAGAGCTTCTTGTTAGCTCCATAAATTCTAGGCTCCATCCTTGACCCACTGAGCTCAAATCTCTAGAAGTGAGGTCCAGGGCTTTGAATTATGAGCAGTGACTTCAAAACGTTGGTGGTTCAAACCCACTCAGCAGCTTTGGAGGAGAAAGACCTAGCAATCTACTCTCATAAAGATTACAGACAAGAAGCCTTATGGAGCAGTTCTACTACGGAAAGTGGGGTCACTATGAGTCTAAATCAACTCCGTGTTACTCAACAACAACATGGTCAGTAGGGATTAGGGAATTTAGGTCTGGTGCAGTTCCCACGGAGCCCTGATGGCACAGTAGTTAGCACTCAGCTGCTAACTGAAGGGTTGGTAGTTTGAATCCACCAGCCTCTCTGTGGGAGAAAGCTCTGGCAGTCAGTCCACTTCTGTAAAGATTTACAGCCTTAGAAACACTATGGGCAGTTCTACTGTCATATTAAAAAAAAAAAAGAAAAAGAAAAAACACCAAACTCACTGCTGTCAGTTGGATCCGACTCATAGCTACCCCTCCTATAGGGTCACTATAAGTCAGAATAAACTGGATAGCAACGAGTTTGATGGGTTTTGTTTTGGCATTTCCCACATTTTCACAGCAGATGCTGGTGCTTATTCACTGTTAGATACTGTTAGGTAGAAAGAGCAAGTCCCGTACCCATGTTCTGTTTCAGAGCCAGGATCCTGGTCTCATTCTCAGTGTAGGATCTTTTCCTTTGTGTCGGGTAAGTGGGGAGATCCTGCTTCTGACCTGGGCAAGGAAAGGTAGAGATGAGTTGACTGAATGTAGAAACTACAGATATTTAGAGACACTTGTTGTTGTTCGGTTCTGTTCAGTCAACTCTGACTCATAGCGACCCTGTGTACAACAGAATGAAACACTGCCCAGTCCTGCGCCAGCCTCACAGTCCTTGCTATACCTGAGCCCATCATTGCAGCCACTGTGTCGACTCATCTCGCTGATGGCCTTCCCCTTTTTTGTTGACCCTCCACTTTACCAAGCATGATATCCTTCTCCAGGGAATGGTCCCTTCTGACCACATGACCAAAGTAGGTCAGATGATATCTGGCCATTCTCAATTCCAAGGAGCATTCTGGCTGCACTTCTTCCAGGACAGATTTGTTAGTTCTTCTGGCAGTCCTTGGTGCTTTCTGTATTCTTCACCAATACCACAACTCAAAAGCATTGACTCTTCTTCAGTCTTCCTTATTCATTGACCAGCTTTCATAGGCATATGAGGTAATTAAAAATACTATGGCTTGGGTTAGGTGAACTTAAGTCTTCAAAGAGACATCTTTGCTCTTCAGCACTTTAAAAATGTCTTTAGAGATAGTGGGAAGAGGGATTTTCTCATTAGACTGAAGAAAGCAGGGATAAAAAGAGGGATGAAAACAGGGACCTTTCTTAAGGCAAGAGAGTAAAGTATTTGGGGAAGAGAATGATCGAGCCTCTCTTCCATGACCTTGGCAGAGGGAAGGTTCATGGTGGTTTTGGAGTGCTCTTCCCTTCTGGTGTCCTCTCTCACTGAGTAGCTGGGGTAACTTATAAAAACTGGAGAGTAAGGTCTCTGGATGGTACACTTGGTTAACATGCTTGGCTGCTACCTGAAAGGTTCAAGCCTACCCAGAGGCACCTGAAAAGAAGGGCCTGGTGATCTATGTCTGAAAAATCAGCCACTGAAACCTTATTAGCATAATTCTACTCTGACACACATGGAGCCTCCATGAGTCAGAATTGACTCACGGCAACTGATTTTTTCTTTTTTTTTTTTAAAGGTCTCAGAGAGACAAGCTTCTGCTTTTACAACAGGACCAAGCAGTGAGTACAATTAATCTATCAGCAAAGTTTATTAAATTTCTAATATGTTCACCACAGAGAGCTAGGGATAGAAGAGTATAAAAGAAAAGTAGAGGACAGGGTCCTTTTCTCAAAGGGCTCACTGTCTACGTGCGCACAAAAACTAATAAATATGACACAGAACAGTCAACTTCTGACCTGCCAGGCCTCCTTCCTATGTGGGTGATTTTAAAGCAAGATAAGTGCAGGTCAGAGTGCCTGGGAAGGACTTCCACGGGGTTGAGTGAAATTTCAAGGTGTATGTTGGGGGAGGTGAAGATGCCATGTGTATAGGCAATGGAGAGCAGCCTGACTAAAGAGGGCATTCACAGTGGTCTCAGAGGTCTTCAATGGGGTAGGGGCAGGGGGAGTGGGCAACTCCAAAAACTCAGGCTGAGTTGGGATGCATGTAGCCTGGCACAGTCCTTATGTCACTAACTGTGTCTGTGACTTAATAAGAAGAAATATCTCTCTAGGTGAATTCTTCATTTCTCCTGTCCCATAAACTCAACAGGTACACGTGAAACTGTTTACAAGTCTAGTCTTTCTGGGTGATCTATGTGTGACTGAGTTTTTTGTGAGAAACTGTGGTGAATTTGTAATCCTATTTGGCTTCCAGGCCCCTCTGTCTTTGCCTCCCTTCCCATGTCCTAAAACACACACATACACACAGAAAGAGAGAAAGCTGAGGAAAATATCAAGAGATGCCTCAGTAGCTGGAAGAGAGAACGAAAAGGCAGCTTGATCGTGTATAGTGCAGTGAGCACTTAGGTACGCTGCGAAGGGCAAATTTTTTTTAAGTGTGAGACTGTCTTCTTTAAAAGATGTCAGCCATTTCTAGGTTTCTCCATGGAGAGAGCCATCATTTTTGAGCAGATCTTCTTTGTCTGGGGAAGAATAATCTGAGTATTGTGCATGTAAAGAGCATCCTTAAGGGGCACAGCTTGTGATCAATGACTAACCTAAAGGGTGGCAGTTTGAACCCATCCAGCAATCCTATGGAAGAAAGACCTGATGATCTGCTTCCATAAAGATTACTGTCAAGAAAACCATATGGGGCACTTCCACTCTGTAATACACAGGGTTGACAGGAATCGTGATGACTCAAAGACAATAGGTTTTGTTTTGTGGATACAAAGAGAATAGTTCTCCATTTCCCTGGGGCATGGTTGTGATTGGAAGTATTTTCTGGTTTAGGAAAGGCTGCCCCTCCCAGGAATCTGGGAAGACGGTGGTGAATTCTGTAACAGCAGATTCAGTAGAGTAATAATAGCATAGATAGGTTCTTTCAAGAATTTTGATTCAGAAATAAAGAAGAAAGATAAAGGAGACACAGAATTGAGGAAGGTTTTTTTGTCATTTGTTTGATTTGGGTAAGATGAGATCAATGCTAAATGCTCATGATAAAGAGGCTATACAGAGCAAATAGATGAAAGAGGAAATACTTGTTGGAGTAAGGCCTTGGGACATGGGAGGAATGGGAAATAGACCATAGATGGGTGCATAGTTATGAGAAGGAAAGGGGGTGCAGGATTCTGGGGAGAAATGGAGTATGACTACTACCACCACTACCAACAAAAACACATATTAAATTTGCACTTACTATACGCTGGTCAGGAGTTCTGGTGGCATAGTGCTTAAGGCACTTAACTGCTAACCAGAAGGCTGGTGGTTCAAACTCACCAGCCACTCCTCGGAAGGAATATTAGGTAATCTATTTCTGTGCTGATCAATCAGCTCTGGTGGCATAGTTGTTAAAGCACTTGGCTGCTAACCAAAAGGTCAGCAATTTTAATCTACCAGCCACTCGGGGGGAGGGGGGAGAAAGATGAGGCAGTCTACTTCCATGAAGATTTACAGCCTTGGAAACCCTGTGGCACAGTTGTACTCTGTCCTATAGGGTCACTATGAGTCAGAATTGACTTGATGGCAGTGAGTGAGTTATATCCTGGTCAGTGTACTGAGCGCTTTACATTCATTATTATTTCATTTGACCCTCCACAATTCTTTGACATGAATAATATTGTTGTCCTCGTCTTCAGATGAAGACACTATATATCAGAGAGATTAAATAACTTGTTTCATGTCACACCGCTACAAGTAATGGAATCTGGATTCAAATTGAAGTTGTCTGACTGCAAAGCTTCCAATAAGTGATGAAGCAGGGATGAGGTATATGATAAATAAAGTTAATTTTTTCAGCAACAAAAGTGAAAGAGATTGGCTATCTCGATGGAAGCAAAGAAGAAATAGAGTGAGAGTCAGGAAGTAAGCAAACCAGAAGTATGAAGGTGGTGATCAGATAGATGGGGGAAGACTGGAGTTTAAGGTTCAAGTGGCAGAACACTTCCAGGTGATATGAATGCCTAGTGTGATCATGAGTGGCATTGGCCAATTGGCAGGGAGATGACAGTTGTTGGGGTAGGGCAGGCCAAGGATCTGTGGGCCTAAAGTGTTGGATAGTGCTCGAGCCTCTTCAGTTCTGGTTTTTCTTTTTTCTCTGAGATGTTGGGCTCTACTGCTTTCATGAACATAGAATTCCCCTGAAATTAATGAGCACATGTGGTAGAGAAAAATATGGGGCATATGCTGTGCCAAGAGCTTAATGAATATGAGAGAGTGACTAGGAAATCCATAGATGATGACAGCTGCAAGGAGGTAAGAATGGTGGTGTAGGTGAATGAGAAGAGTTTCAAAGGAATGGTGTGATGGAGGTTGGAAGAGTGAAGGTTTTGAAGCAGATCTGGGGGGTGGGGGGTTGCCAAAAAGAAATCTACCCTGCCCCTGGGTTCTCAGGAGGATGAATGCCCTCCCTAGTGGTTTGCTGGGCAAATGGTGGTTAGAACTAATTCAGGTTTCCTTAAATACAAGAATAGGGATTGAACAATTTAAAATATTTTCTTAATAAAATAAAGAACAAAATGCTCCATCTACCTTCTCTTCTCTGAGGCCACTGTGCTAGGTGATTATGCAATGATCATAAGAAACCTATGCTTCCTGCTCTCATGGAGTTGACAGTCTAGGGAAGGCATTCATTAAACCAAAAATTATCAAACCAAAAAACAAAGCAGTTTCCACTAAGTTGATTTTGACTCATAGCAACCCTATAGAAGAGAGTAGAATGGCCCCTATAGAATTTCTAAGGCTGTAATCTTTACAAAAGCAGACTGCTACATCTCTCTCCCACACAGTGGCTAGTGGTTTCAAACCACCAACCTTTGAGTTAGCAGCCAAACATTTCAACTGCTGTGCCACTTCTAGTGTGCTGTGTGGGTATATATAAAACATGAAGACTTAATCTGGCCTGAGAGGTCATGGAAAGCTTCTCCAAGGCAGTAAAAATTCAACTCAGAGTAACAGGATGAGCTACTCTGGGGAGAAAAGAGTATTCCATACACAATAGGTATTTGGGAGAAACTAAGGATATAGCAGTTTATCTACCATATGGAGCTTAGATTTACTAAGATAAAGAAGAAAGTGTAGAGTTTGGGGATGGAAGGAGTTTGGGAGATAGAGGAGGAAGAAGAGAAGAGCAGTAATATAAAAGGACAGGAAAAATAAGCTATTGAAAAGGACTACATTTTACTTGTGCAAACATGGAATACACACCAGGCTCATTGCGAATCACTGAGCTCAGGGCTCAAGGCAGGACATGACTTCTGTAGTTCTGTGAGCTGAAACCCTTGGTGGTTCTGGAGGTCTAGTCTTTTGGTGCAGGGGCCATCAGAGGCTGAAACCCTGAGTAGGATCAATGTTCTGGTCAGAATTCATTTTATCTGAATAAATTTACATGTGCCTGGTGCTGGGGAATGACTATCTCCTGGCTTGGAATGCTTGTATGGGATTAACACCTATGCTCTGTTTACATGAACTCATGAATTAAGAGAAGAAGTCAATATGTTTACTATAGTTTAATATAGCATTATTATTTTGTCTAATATGGTAGGTAGCCTCTGTGATGGCCCTCAAATGATCGCTGATATTCACACATTTGTCTAATCCTCTCCCTGTGAGTAACTTGCTTCTTACTGATAGAATACAGCCACATTGAGGGACTGTCACTTCCATGATGAAGTTACAAAAGATTAAGATTTCCACCTTGTTAATAGACTCTCTGCTGTGAGCTTTGACAAAGCAAGTTGCCATGTTGGAGAGGTCAGGTGTCAAGGAACAGAGGGTGGTCTCCAGACAACAGCCAGCAATGACTGAGGGCCTCAGGTCCCACAACCCTCAAAGAACTGAATCCTGCCAATGACCCTGTAAGTGAACTTGGAAGCAGATCCTTCTCCTTCAGGTGAGACCCTAGCTCTGGCCAATATCTTGAATGCAGCCTTGTGAGAGACCCTGAAGTAGAGGATCCAGCTAAGCTGTGCCTAGATTGCTGATTCATACAAACCATGAGATAATAAATGTGTGTTGTTTAAAGCCAATATGTTTTGGAATATTTTTGTTACACAACAGTAGATGACTAATAAAGTTAAGTATTTAAAATGCATTCATTAGTTGTAGGACATTACTTGGAAATGAATGTCCATAAGCTTAGAGTTCTTGGTTTAAAAATCTAAATTATTTTTGCTTTCAATGTTTCAGTTCTATGGTATGCTGTAAGAGAAAGCATAGCATTTAGCCAGCCAGGATTTTTTCACTTTCTTAATAAGTTCCTTATATTCTTGGGAATTCATCTATTTTCCATTGGGTAAAATATTGATGGAAAAGTACTTTTTCAACCATCAAAATGTGAAGGATCTAGATCTTCTCATCCTCCCACCCTTGAACCAGCACAATTCAGGGTCCAGCAATAGGTAACTCCTAGGACTTTAGATGTTGAGGGGGACAGAAGGATGAAGACAATTGTGGGAGGCCATTTAAGGTAGTGATAATCTCCTGACCAGACTGTTTAAGTCATAAGACTGTTGTTCTGCTTTCTGCTTCTTGTCCCTCTTGATTTCTGCCATTCCCAATGCTGGTCCATTAATCTCTGGTATAATCTGACTTTCATGTTAAGTTCCCTTTTATTTACATTAGTTGGCATTGCTTTCTGTTGCTTATTAAGAGCACTAAGACATATGTGTGCTATCTTTGGAATCTAAAAGGTGAGTATGTGACATAGTCACAAATAACACATTAGTAGCCTTTCATTAGGTGCCAAGCGGGAGAACATCCTTTTGGAGATTTCATCAAACAATTTGCTAATAGGTTCTAATAAATCACAATCAAAGGACAGTCTTCCTTTATCAGAAAATTGTTACAACCTCTTGGAAAATAGTTGCTGGCACAGTCAGCTGAAAATTGAAAAACTCAGTCAACTGAAAAGCTCTTTGAGCAACAAAATCTCATGAAATCACTTTGAGTCATCCTTTCATTGAAATGATTGGTTGTTTGAGTTTTGGTAGATCAAGCTCACAGCATCTCTGCAATTGTTGTAGGCAATGTTTTCCCCACCCCCCGACACACACACTACCACCACCACCACCACCACCAGTAACAAGAAAATCCAAAAAATGGGAAAGCATAGCTTCTAGTTCAATCCTGGCAGGCCAGGCAGCCAACCCCCTTAAAGAATGGCATCACATTCATAAAGGCACTCTTTCACTGTTTCATGGGATTTGTGCTCCTCAGAAGGAAGGTTGGACAATCTACTTCCATAGTGATACTGCCTAGGAAACTCAAGGAGGAGTCACTAGGAGTTGGATCTGATTGGACTACAGTGAGTTTGGTTTTTTGGTTTGGTGCCTTTCAGAGCTCATTCTGATATTGGAGTCAAAAGATGTTTGCTTCTCCTTGCTGAAGTCAATTTTTTTTCAATTGCATTTCTGCCACTCAGTCTCCTCTTTTTACTAGGACATATATATATTTAAATTTTTTTTTTTTTTTACTATTTTCAAGTTATGATTGACAATCTGGATTGCTAGATGGGGAGTGAGGAAAGTGATCCTCTTAAAGTCTGAGCTGTATTATTGATAACTTTTAAAGATTATTTTCAAAATAATTCCATTGGTCCACTTAGATTGGCATAATAACATTTTTGCCAATAAAAATGGTACTGGAAAATATGCCTGCTGTGGGGGACCCCAGCCAGAATCTCATATTCATACCCCAAAACACACTCAAAGACAGAGAAATCTATTCCTAGATGGATGTGTTATGCAAACAGACATAGCCAATTTGAATCAAATTTTCCTTGTGGGTTTAAAGAACCATGAACTGAGCTCATGAGTACTGAACAGAGTTTTTAAAACCATAGAAAGATGATTCTAGAATTGCATGGAATAATTTGGAGGCCAATTTCTTGTCCAGAATGTGATTTGGAAAGGGAAAAGAGCTATAGGGATCATACTTTGGTGCTCAAAAGACTCTGAACAGAAAATAGTCTTATACCTGTTCATTTGAAACCTAGGAGAATTTTAAAGACCCAAAGAATCAGAAGGCACACTAAAAGTTCTGCATCTTTGTCTGTAGATTTTACAAAGATCTCCTTCATTTGGTCTTCACAAAAACTTTGTGAATAGTTCATTGTTTTAATTTTTGAGGACAGATATTAAGCAAAACAAATATGACATTATAAAAAGATAAAATAGATAGCATGCTCAATAGAGTTAAGTATTAAGTGGAAAATAAAGCAATAAAGGGGGATGGCAAGTGTTGAAAGCAAATGGTTTCAGTGTTGGATAGGGTGGCCATGGAAAGCCTCACTAAGAAGGTGACATTCAAGTAATAGACGTGAGAGATTCATGTGTTTGCCTGGGGAAGAACATTTCAAGCAGAACAAGAATGAAGGCCCTGTGGTGGGACTGTGCATGGAATGTTCATCAACAAATAAGACTGAGAAAGAGAAGCCAAAAAGGTAAAATGTGCCTTTGGAAAATCAAGAGTATCATGTTCTGGAAGCCAAGTGAAAAAGTATTTTGTGCAGGAGGGATAAATTAAGAGACCCAGTGGTGCTAGAGGTTTAAACAAGTTGAGGACTGAGCAACTGCTATTTGATTTAACAATATGTGGGTCTCTGAAGATCTACACACAATGGTAGAACAGAAACATTATTGTAGTGATGTGACAAGAGAATCCAAACATTTACTATTGAGTGGATTCCAACTCATGGTGACTCCACGTGTGTCAGAGGAGAACTGTGCTCCATAGGGCTTTCAGTGGCTGATTTTTTAGAAGTAGATCACCTGCCCAGTCTTCTAAAGTGCCTCTAGGTAGACTCCAACTTCCAACCTTTCTGTTAGCTGCCAAGTTTGTTAACCATTTACACCTCCCAGTGGGGGGAGAGAACAGAAATTGAGACAGTGAAATACTGCTGTTGTTACGTGCCATCAAGTTGGCTCCAACTCATAGCTACCCCTCCTTGGGTTTCCAAGGCAGTATCACTATAAAGTAGATTGCCCAACCTTCCTTCCGAGGAGTGCCTGGTGGGTTTGAACCACCAGCCTCCTGGTTAGCAGTCAAGTGCCTTAGGCATTACAGTACCAGAGCTCCTGAAATACTGCTAGTGGGACTGTAAAATGATACAGCCACTGTGGAAAGCATTATGGTGAGTCCTTAAAAATCTGGAATTAGAAAACCATTTGATCCAGCCATTCCATTACTAGATATATATCCTGAAGAAGTGAAAGCCAGGACAAGAACAGATATATGCACACCCATGTTCATCACACTATTTACACTATTTACAATAGCTAAAAGATGGAAACAACCTAGGTGCCCATCTACAGAATACATAACCAAACTATGGTACATACACACAATGGAATACTATGCAACACTAAAGAATAATGTAGAATCTACAAAACACCACATAACGTGGATGAACTTGGAGGACATTGTCCAACTCCAACTCTAACTGACTGCCATCAAGTTGGATCCAACTCATAGCAACCCCTCCTTGGGTTTCTGAGGCAGTATCTCTATGGAAATAGATTGCCCAATCTTCCTTCCAAGGAGTGGCTGATGGGGTTGAACTGCCAGCCTTCTGGTTGGCAGTCAAATGCCTCAGGCATTACGCCATGAGAGCTCCCTGGAGGACATTATACGGAGTGAAATCAGTCAATGAGAAAAGGACAAATATTGTATTAGTTCATTATTGTAGAAAGTCAAGGAAAGGTATATTGAATACTGTTTCCTTTGTCGGTTACCAGGGTGGAGGGGAGTGAGGGAACACTGCTAGATAGGTAGAGATAAATATTGATTTAGGTAAAGGGAAGGGCAATGTACCAAATGTGTGTGATTTACATGGTGGCATTGAGGAAGAGGAAGACAGAGAGAAGTACATGTGAGGTACAGATAATGATAAGCTCTTTTGCATATACAGTACTGTGTTGTCAGTGATGGCAAGCATTTATCTACAGGTGGATAGATGGGTAGATAGGCTGAAGAATCAGGTATGTTGAGGCAGGGGGTAATGTGCCCATGACCATTTGGCAGAAAATATTTCTTCAAGTGTACTTGTATGTGCTATAAAAATGTCCAGGTATATAGTAGAGCTGACAAGGGATGAGGCTGTGGTGACTTCTTGGTCATAGCCAGCTACCTAGAGGGAGGGAGTAGTGGGACTTATGGGCTCGGGATCATGGTCTCAGGGGACATCAAGCTCAATTGGCATAGCATACTACACAAAAACATTGTTCCACATCCTACTTCAGTGACTGGGGTCTTAAAAGCTTGCAAGCAATCATGTAGATGCAACAATGGGTCTCTCCTTGTCCAGAGCAAAGAAGAATGAAGAAAACCAAACATACATGGAAACAATTAGTCCAACAGACTGGTAGATCATGTGATTCTCAGCCTACATGGCAATGAGACCAGAAGAACTAGATGGTGCCCGGCTACCACTGTCAACCACTCAGTGTTGGATCTCTGTAGGAGTTCCAGGATAGAGTGGGAGAACAATGTGGAACAAAACTCAAAATCATTAAAAAAAAAAAAAAAAAAGAAAGAAAAAGGAAGGTGGGGACCAGGTTACATGGTGAGAACCCTGAGATTAAGGCCCCTAGCTA
>NW_006921906.1:1062878-1082831 GCF_000298275.1 Orycteropus afer afer
GGTGCCCGGCTACCACTGTCAACCACTCAGTGTTGGATCTCTGTAGGAGTTCCAGGATAGAGTGGGAGAACAATGTGGAACAAAACTCAAAATCAAAAAAAAAAAAAAAAAAGGGGGGGGGTCCAGGTTTGCTGGTCTGATAGAACATGGTGAGAACCCTGAGATTAAGGCCCCTAGCTACCCTTCAAGTCTGGAATTGAATTCACTCCTGTGGCTTCCAGCCAGATAACAGACAGGCATACAGGCTGAACATTTACATCAAGTAGATACACTTCCTGGAATGATCAATCATGAGAGGACAGAAAAGCAGTGTTTGCACAGAGAGACAGCTTAGGTGGTGGAAGTGGGAGCGAAGGACACAGAAAGAGGTTAACTATGGGGAGGAAGTAGGAAGAAAGCTGTTACATTGTGAAGAATTGCAGTCAATGTCATGAGACAAAAAGTGCATGAACTGCTGTATGGAAAATGAATTTGTTCTGTAAACTTTCACCCAAATCACAATAAAAATTAAGAAAGAAAGAAATCAGAGACAGTGAAATAGACAACTCTGTTAAGAATTTTTGATACAAATGTTCAAATCCACCAGCCACTCCTCAGAAGAAAGGTTGGGCAATCTATTTCCATAGTGATACCACCTCAGAAACCCATGGAGGGGTAGCTATGTGTCGGGTCCAACTTGATGGCACATAACAACAGCAACAACAATTGGAAGGGAGACAGGATATTTGTGTGTGTGTGTGTGTGTGTGTAATGGGAGAAATATCATTATGTTGTGTGCTGAGAACAACAAACCAGTAGAGAGGAAACAATGAATCAGAAGAGAAATGGTGCAAGTACTGGAGCAGTGTCCTGAGTTAGTGAGAAGGGCCAGGATATAGCGGGTGAGTGGAGGGAGTGGTTCAGCAGCCCAGCCACAGTAACAGATGGAAGTTGATGGGCACAGATACATGTAGGGGATTAGATATGGTGACAGGAGTTTGTGGAAGTTAATTTTTGATTGCTTCTACTTTCTCAGTGAAATAGATTGAAAGTGACAATGAGGAAGGACAGTGTTGTATGTGTGAGGAAGGAGAAAAAGTAATTTAGTTATTAGGTCACAGGGGTTGGCAAACTACTGGCCATGCCCATTCATTTATGAATAGCCTATGGCCTCCTTGTGCAACAAGAGTAGGGTTGAGTAGCTGTCACAGAGACCATATGTTCTATAAAGCTAAAGATATTTACCATCTTACTCTTTACAGAAAGTTTGTCAATCTCTCATTTAAGAGACTGGGAGAGAAAATTGAGACAGGAAAATCAGTTTGATTACCTGGCAACGCTAGAGGCCCACTTGAGGTGAGTGATTATGAATTTAAAGTAAGTGAAGTCTGCATGCTAGTGTTTTTCATCAGTGTTCAGCTGCAGAAGCAGGCACACAGTAGAAGAGCTGCATTTTACTCTGCTTGTGGTTTAGCCAAGCAAGTGGAGAAAAGTGAGAGCAGAGAAAGAGTTGATGGTTTCTAGAAGGGACTGGTTATAAAGATTGATAATGGAATTTCAGCTGATTGTGGAGGGATATGAAGACATGACTATGATAAGAAACATGAAAAGGTGATGGGATCAATGGATTTTAAGTCCTATTCGAGCTGAAAAACTGTTGGAGTTAGAGTACTAGAGGGAGTTAAGTTGGAGAGATAGAAGATGGTGGTTGACAAGTAGGATGCTTGCAATTGAAATAATAGAGAGGTTGCAAATGATTGATTATGACAAGATGCAACTGACAAGAACAAGGGAGAAGAGGTAGAGTTGGCTAAAATAGAGAACAAGGTCATTGCAGGAGATAAAGACAGGGACCTGAGAGACCTCCATGATGGAAAGAATTATCCATGGTGAATATCAAGAAAAATTATCTAAAGTTTAGAAATAAAACGAATGGGGGTGACATGTCTTTTTAATGTCACACCAAATCATTTTATAGGTCTACCTAGGGATTACTTAATTATCTAATAGAGTGTACTTATGTTTGACTTTGCTATTTCTTATTTGATAGGAGTCCAGACATTGTGAAGTCATATGATAATCTGCATATTTCTGCACTGTGAAAAGATACCTCCAAAGATGATCATTTTATTGCCCTGGAAGACATTAGCCAGCTTTGTATTTTACCCAGCAATTCTATTCTAACTTATTTTTTAAAATATATATAAATAGCCAGATGCTCAGAGTGCTTTTGGAATCAGCATTACCATCTTACTGATGTCTTCACTCATGTATCAATAAATCTTTGATATGTGTTCAGTCTGTATTTGTATCAGCATCAATGTTTTAATTTTTTGAATAAATATAACCAGAAGGACATTAAACTCATTAACAATTTGATGGAGTAGTGATGGTGATGAGCCAGGATCTAAAATCTTCCAAACTTGAGGGGGATGTCAGTAAGTTGTGTGTTCAGAGATGAATGAAAAATGCATAGAAGCATATGGTCTGATAACATAGAATTCAAAGGTGGACATTTTACAGGGAGGAGAGCAAGAGAATAGACTAGAAGGGGCAACGAGAGACTGGGGACAGCTACCCTATTTCTAGGCTCCACTGAATGCAATTCAATGTGCAACCACTTGAGAAGGCTGCAAGAGAATCAATGACCTCAGAGGAGAGTCGGGTTTCAATTACAGCAGAAGGTGAAAGGATCATTCAGAGAAGAGTTGGAAGATACAGGGGATGTTGCTGGTGATGGGCTGTGAATTCCAGGGTGCACATGCACACAGACACGTGCCATTTATTCACACTTTAGTGAAATCCTCTTTTGGTGCAAAGAACATCTTTTATTTTTTCAGCTTAATTGGCCACCTCCTTCTTTATCCTTCCTTGGTCACAGGGGTCCTCAAGGGAAGAATAATCATTGTGAGGGTGTAGGGAAGGGACCACTTGCCTTTGTCTTTTCACAGTGTAACCATTTTATTGAATTATTTTAACTTGGTAGGCACAAAAAGAAAAGAAAAACATAGTCTGTCCTACCTTTCTCCATTAAAGTCATCCTGAAGATTAGTTCTTATATGTCCTGTGATGAAATCTTAAGCAGATCTCATAGATTTTCCATTCCCTTTTAGTCCCATGAACCATCTCATTTTAGCAATTAAAATATCCAGGCATGTGTATTAGTCAAAATTCCAAACTTCATTTAAAAAGTGTTTTCCATCCCAAAGCTTAAGCTTGGCTCAGATGGGAAGCCTGCCTTGAAGGAATTGGGTTTGGTCAGCTCTTTCCTTTAATTTCTGCTTTTGATCATTCACTCCTTCTTTTTCCCTCAACCAGACCCTGTTTCTGATCTTTTCCATAGTTGGGCCAGGAAACAAAGGACAAAGTTTAGGATAGTCTTGCATGTAGTTATCATCTCACATTGGGGCCTCTAAGTAGCAAATGTATAGTAATTAGTCTTTTCTTTTATTATTTCCTATTACAATAGGAATAGAGTCTCTGGTTGACAACCTCCACCTGCAATTCCTGTAATGTAGGCAGTCTACTCCACCTGTGGATTCCCACCACTTCTACCGAATTTTGAGGAGTCCCTGGATGGTACAAATGGTTAAGCATTCAGCTGCTAACCAAAAGATTGGCAGTTTGAACTCACTCAGTAGCACCTTAGAAGAAAGGCCCAGCCATCTACTTTTGAAAGGTCACAGCTATGAGAACTCCAACAGAATACAGTTCTACTCTGAAACACAGGGGTCATCAGGAGTGGAAGTTGACTCATTGGCAACTGGAACTTGTACTGGGTTCCTTCACCTCAACAATAGAATTCCTTTATTAGGCAGAATTCCTTAAAGATGTCTCCCAGCCATCTTCTTCTCATGGATTTATTGGACCAATGGGAAAAACGCAGGCATCTTGTCATGCTGTTGATAGAAATAAACTCAAATCCCAGTGAAACCTTCTTTGTGAGTACTGCTGGGAATGGAGACTCTGGTCCCTCATAATTGATTAATAAATTAATACCAGCCCACTACAACATACCCCAGGGGACACACAGGTGTCCAACTCCACATGGGTTCTCTTGAAACGCTTCCTTCTGTCATTTGCATCCCCTATGTAGTGGTTTTTGCACATAACACACCAGAACTTTTCTTTATAAAGATTATCTTTCAGCTTTTTAATTACTCATCTTTCATAGGTTGGAGTTTGGTTTTCATTAATGAGGTTGTACAGTCTCCTGGATATGAAGACACTTAGCACCAATTTCAGTGTCAATGGCCTTTGGAGCCCCTGCAGAAGAGTCCCATTTTAACATTCTTTTACCTTCAATCTGCACTAAGAGCCTGAGAATAAATTTAGTCTAACCTATGTGTCCAATTTGGATTCTGGCTCCTTACTGCTGACTGTCAAGGCTGTCAGCTCAGGATATAATATTTCAAACTGGCATTTTTCCAGGTCTCAGGCATGTATGGATTCAAATGGAGAAATGTCAACATTAATAATCCACACCTCATTGACTCATGTATCCAAATGCAAAGGTGTAATTCTATCCCTTCAAAAAGACCCTTCAAATAATGGAGAATCTCTAGGACGTTGGTCTTTGTGGTCTCTCTGGGCACCCCAACTGCTCTGTGGGCATTTACCTGATGCAACATTTAATATCCAGCACCTACCACACCTAAGGCACCTCAAGATAACAGCGCTGCACAAGGTTCTACTACAAAGAGGGCCAAATACCTCTTTCCTCTTTGGGTTACTGCAGTGTAGTAAATTACTTTGTGTGGCTTTTCTACCCATAAGTCTTTGTAAACTCCAGGGTGGGATTTGCTATGAGCAACTGAGGAGCTCCTGATTGCTGAAGGTGTCCACCTGGAGTATTTCTGTTGGGAGTGGCACAAAACAATGTTCTGGGAGGTGCCCACTCTCTCTCAGGTGCTTAGGGTTCTGATGCTATAATTGGCTAGTTTGACCACCCTGCTGGCTCAAAAGGAGGCTTCCTAGAGGCAGAACTCTCTCTGACTGCTGGTGGAGGAAGACCTGCTACTGAAAGAGACACGGGCTCCTGAGACACACGTTGCTGGGAAAGAGACGCAAGAGACACACATTGCTGAGTGAGACACCGAGGGACCAGCACTGCTGGGAAAGAGACTGTGAGAGACTATTGGCTGAGGGATGGTGGGCTGGGAGAGAGACTGAGCATTCTTCCTGAACTTGAATTGTAGCCTGTGGTGCTTCCCTAATAAACCCCATAATCTGTGAGCTCTGTGTGGCCCCTGCAGTGAATTATCGAACCCAGGAGAGAGGTGGTGGGTGCTTTGGGAGGAACAGTTGGAGAAAGGGCTGGAGGGAGGCAGCATGTCTGATCTGGCAGTAATAGTCCTTGGGTTACTGCTGGTAACCCTGTCTTCCTCTTGTGGGGTTCTAGCAGGTCAGAACATGTGGACTTCTTGCCATTTTTACAGTTACCATGCTCTAATAAGAGAATCTTAGCAATGTAATTTGTGCCCCACTATTTTAGTGAAACTTATCAACAACTATATTCCCCCCCACACATTTATCACAGAACTCAGAAACATGTGTTCTAAATTGTTTTCAACTTCAACATTCTGAACTTTGCTGGAATAGAATGATGTCGCTCAACTCAGACCTTTCCTGTGGCTCTTTCCTCAGGGTCCTGGCAATTCTTTCTCTACTCAGCCCAGATTCCTGGAGGGAGCACTCCTGGAAAAGAGAGTCTGGAACAGAGTACCTGAGGGACACATAAAAGCACTGTAGCCGCTGAAGCAGCAGGGAACACATACGTGCACCCTCAGTGTGCTCTGTCCCTCTGGCACGCACCTAGTGCCCACTCTCACTTCAGCTCTGCTCTCAGATTGTCAGTTGAATGTGCCACCAGAATCATCCTTGAATGATGAGCTCAAAGAGGTGGAGCTTCAGCTGCCGAGCTGATGTGGTGAGGCATGCTGCCAGGCCAGAGCTGGGGCCCTGCAATGAATTCTGAATACAGCTCTGTGCTGGACAGGCAGCTCTACTCTCCTAAAACATCAAATCTCAGTATTCTCCCATTGGAGACATCCTGAACCTGTCACAGCATGTAGGCGCAAAGGAAACCACATGAAAAGAAACTCCCTTTACCAAGGCTGGCTAGGCTGAGTTGTTTGTTTGTTTTGTGTGTTGTTTTCTTTTAATGCTTTTTAGGATCAAAGCTCTTTGCTGGATTTCTTGGTGCACTGGTGAGAAATTTAGTCTCAAAGCAAAGGTCATTGGACCAGACTCTTGGATTTAATGACGGAGGCGGCTATAATTTTTCTTGCTGGCAGCATGGGGCCACTGGAGAAAATTATAAAAGAGACATTGTGCCTCACTGGTGCATAGGCTGAGACCAAGGAAATGCATTGAATGGAAAGTGACGCTTATCTTACTTAGAGTTGTTTGCCCAAATGAGGGCAAAACAACTTTCAGGCCCAACAAGAATCATCAGGGCAACGAATCAATGGTGCCAGAATTTATAACCACATTCATAGAGTGTTCTTTTGTATCTTAATGCTGAAGGTCACCCCTGCATTAATGTTTGACATAACAGTGTGCTTTAACAGGTTGAGCAGGGTGTCACTTAGCGATTTGTGTGCTCTTAAGTGGTGACTCGGGCCTTGGCCCTGGTGATTCTGGCATGCTGACCATTGACACTTTCAAGACCCTAAGCTGGCCTGGACATAGCTAGACTGAACTGGGCTGGCAGGCCCTGGCTGAGAGGGCCCCAACCCAAATGATTCAAGCAGCTGCTCTCTAGTGAGGTGTCAGGAGGACCAAACAGAGTGATCTGAAGAAATACTGCCTGGACAACTGCAGTATAACTTCCAAGGGGTGGGACCCAGCTGTGAGCAACAGCACAGAGAGTCCTGCCTGGCCTGCAGCTTCCTATCATGGGCACTGGTATGGGGCCCAGGTGTGGACAGGAGAAGATGGAGCTGCAGCCAGCAGGCCCTACAAAAGGAGCTGCCATTCCAAACAAAGAGCAGCCCCTCTGCATCTTAGGGGCTTATGAGCTATGGGGTGATAGTAGTAGCTGCTATCACAAGAGAACCGGGTACAAGTTTTGCTCATACCTTATTCATAAGCTGGAAAACAAATCTGGTACCTGCAGGACTTTGGAAACTGACTGCACAATGGCACCACAGCACCCAGCCCCAGGATCAAACAACTTCCATGTAGGCCAGCAGATTCTCATGCCAGCAGCTGGGAAGGATTTTCAAAGCGGGCAAGCCATCACTGGAGGCCTCTCATAGATGCCAAAAAGTAGAAAATGGAGCACTGCTTTCCCTCCCATTACCAACTCAGCGTTAATCCCAGCTTCCTGACAATGAAGCCCAGGCTGTAGGGACCTCACACCTTCTCTAAAGTGGCTCCAGTGATGACATGTATTGGGCTGGAAAGGGCAGGGGACTGGGAGCCAGGACATCAAGGGCCTGGTTCTGACTACAAAATGAATGCTCTGCCTCACAGGGTGTTTTGGTCCTCTAGTGCCACTCTAACAGAAAATACCACAAATGGGATGGCTAGAACAAACAGGAATTTATTCTCTTACAGTTTTAGAGGCTAGAAGTCCAAGTTCAAAGTGCCAGCTCTAGGGGCTGGGTGAAAGCACCTCAACCTTGGGCTTCAGCTCTGCCTCTTGCTCCCAGCCTACTGAAGCTAGAGGCATCTCTTCACTCAGGCAGCTACTGGCTGCTGAGGCTGACAACACTCAAGGTCAACAAATAAAATGGCACAGTCCCAAGATTACCAAACAACATGGCAGGACACTAATTTAAGTCTGGAGACAGTCTTAAGATTGGCAGGAAACATGGCAGGCTGTTGAATGAAAACTCAGCTATATGCAGGGTCCAAGTGTGCCAAAAAGTTAGAGACATTTCTCAAAGTTTCTTCTTATGTATGTCTTCTGTACTACTCAGCTGCTCCAGTAGATTCCACCATGGAGTTGATTACCAATATCATCATGGGGAATAACTCCATCCAGCTGCCCAGCCACTCAAAACCAGACCCAGCCAAGTTGTCACACAACTTTACTAGCACTCAGGGCCTTGGGTGTGTCCCTCCACTTTGCTGGGCCTGAAGGAAAGACCCTGAGCATTGACCTGTAGATCTCAGGGGACTAAGTGTTGTGCTGTCCATGCCACTTGCAGCTCCATGTCTAGTCATGAGAGACACTCTTCAGTTGAGAGCTCAAGCTGTTCTAGGCTCACACTCTGGCCTCCATGAATGCTGTGTCCACCTGGTATGTGCAAATGGCAGGGATTGCTGGCATGATTTGGGTACCAGGTGATGTACCATATATGAAAGTACTCAAATCTTGAAGGGAAACCCTTTGGAGATAGTTATTATTGATAATAGTAACATTCACAGCGGCCCACACCTAGGGAATTCAGGTGCTCCTGGGGATGCTTAGGATCCCTGAGTAACATAAACACCCTGTGGTCAGCTACTAACCAAAGGTTGGCAGTTTGAACCCACCTAGTAACATCATGGGAGCTCTGGTAGCATAGCGCCTAAGGCATTTGACTGCTAACCAGAAGGCTGGTGGTTCAAACCCAACAGCCACTCCTCGGAAGGAAGATGAGGTAATTTATTTCTGTAGTGATACTTCCTCGGAAACCCAAGGAGGGATCACTATGAGTTGGGCCGACTCAACGAAGCACAACAATAACAACAGTAGCATCACAGGAGAAAGGCCTGGCAATCTGCTTCCATAAAGATTACAGCCAAGAAAACCCTACAGAACAGTTCTACTGTGTAACACATGGGACCACTATGACTCAGAATCAATAGTAATGGGTTTTGTTTTTTTCTTTTCTTTTTTTTTTTTTTTTTGAGGGTACTTACTAGTTCCTCATCTTTCCAACTTATTGTTGCATTAGAGCTGTTGGATTTGAATGGCCATAGCCCCCACTGGATGCCAGAGTTTATTGGGAAAAAAAAAATGACAATCAAAATTGCAATGCATCTTTAGTCTTGAAGGAAATGGTACTAATTTATTCTGCTCCCTCAGTTGACACTAAACATTGGGATGGAGGACATGTGTATGATCCTATCATCCGCATCTCACAGACAAGAAAACGAAAGCTCTGGGATTTGTTCAAGGTCTCAGGCCAAGCATTTGGGAATCTCAGGCCAGGGGCAGATCACCTATCTCAGCTTCTCAGCTCTTTCTCTACCCATCTTCCCTCACACCCATATATCACAGAGGCTTTGTCAACTTAACATCAAATACGCATATTTCAAAACACACAGAAGAGGAAAGAGATTTTTCACTTCTTACTCACATCTTACACATTGAGAAGCCAGTTAGAGAATGAGTATAATGAAACTCTTCTGAAAAGAATTTTTTTTTGTAATAAAAATTTATAAGGTCAGTGTATTAGTTTCTGAGGGCTACCACAACAAAGTACCACAAACTAGATGGCTTAAAACAACAGAAACTTATTATCTCATTTGTTGTTGTTATATGCCGTCGAATCGGACCCAACTCATAGCCACCCCTCCTTGGGTTTCCGAGGCAGTATCACTACAGAAGTAGGATTTCCCAACCTTCTTTCCAAGGAGCGGCTGGTGGGTTTGAACTGCCAGCCTTCTGGTTAGCAGTCAAGGGCCTTAGGCACTATGCTAGCAGAACTCCCTATTATCTCATAGTTCCTAGAAAATACAAACCAAAAACCAAACTAATTGCCATTGAGACTGCTCCAACTCATAGTTACCCCCTTTGGATTTCCAAGGCAGTATCTCTACAGAAGTAAACTGCCCAGTCTTCCTCCTGAGGAGTGGCTGGTGACTTTGAACCACCAGCCTTCTGGTTAGCAGTCAAACGTCTTAGGCACTACACCACCAGAGCTTCCTCCTAGAAAACAGATATCTGAAATCAAGGTGTCTGCAGGGCTGTGCCCTCTCTGAAGGCTCTAGGGGAAGATCCTTTCTTTTCTTTCCCAGTTTCTGGTAGCCCCAGGCATTCCTAAGCTGGCAACAGCATCACTCCAACCTCTGCTTCACTTTTCACATGGCTGTCTGCCCTGTGTGTGTCTGTGTCTCTGTGCCTTTTCTCTTTTATGAAGTTTCCACTCATAGTGGATTAGTGCTTACCTTATGTTATGACCTCGTGTTAATTGAACTAATCACATCTGCAAAGACTCTATTTTCAGTCAAGGTCATATTCACAGGGACCAGGGGTTAGAGCTTCAATACACCTGTTTGGAGGATACAATTCAACCCCTTACAGTTAAAACTGATGTATCTTCTCACTTGTATTAACAATAGGATGTATATGCTAATAGTTTGACTTGATTATCACAACGCTTTTTCTTCTCTGATTCCAAAACTAAATCCACTGCCATTGGGTCGATTTTGACTCAGAGTGACCCTATAGGACAGAGTTACTCTGCCCCATAAAGTTTCCAAGGCTATAAATCTTTATGGAAGCAGATTGCCTCATCTGTCTCCCATGGAGCAGCTGATGGGGGTTTGAACTGCTGACCTTTCAATTAGCACCCGAATGCTTTAACCACTGCACCACCAGAGCTCCTCTCTTCCTTAAATTAGAGAACTTTTAAAGTTGAAGAGTGAAAATAATAGGGGATAGTGACTAATCCAAAATGTTCTGGAATTAAAAAAAAAAAAAACTTGAGGAGGTTGTTGTCACTACCTATAAAAAGATGAATGACTACTGCAGCAAGATGGTAGTGTCATGGTTGCTGTCCACCATCTTCCCACGTGGCCTGAGTTCTTCCCCAAACATTACTGTGGTTTCAAGAACAAAAGTATTTCCGAGATCCCTTCTGCTACGCTTTTTCATTAGATAGACCCCTCTCACATAAACATTAACTCCTTTAGTTTCTCATTTCCAGAACTCTAGGTAGAAAAAAGAAGAGCTCTGGTGGTGTAGTGCCTAAGATATTTGACTACTCACCAGAAGGTTAGCGGTTCAAACCCACCAGCCATTTCATGGAAGGAAGATAAGGCAATCTACTTCTGTAAAGATTTACTGCCTTAGAAACCCAACAGGGGTCACTACGAGTTGGGACTGACTCAAAGGCAGCAGGTTTTGAGGTAAGGAAAACTAGTTTTTGGGTGGTGCAAATGGTAAACACACTTAGCTGCTAACAGAAAGTTTGCAGGTTCAAGTCCACCCAGAGGTACCTTGGGAGAAAAGCTTGATGATCTACTTCCAAAAAATCAGCCAATTTTTAAAACCTTATGGAGCACAGTTCTACTCTTACACACATGGGGTCGTCAAGAGTCAGACTTGACTAGATGGCAGCTGATAGGCAGAAAAAAACTAATTTTATTTTATGCAGAAGTTGTTCTTTATATAAGCAGAGCTTTGCCTAAAAAATGCAATTAGATGTACCTCATGCTGCTGTTTATCTATAGGCAAAATTCCTCACTTTCTGAGAGCCAGGACAAGAACAGATACATGCACATCCATGTGCATCACAGCACTATTCACAATAGGAAAGACAGAAACAACCTAAGTGCCCATCAAGTGAGGAGTGGATAAATAAACTGTGGTACATACACACAATGGAATACTATGCAACCGTAAAGAAGAATACAGAATCTGCAAAACATGGCATAACATGGATGAACTTGGAGGACATTACGCTGAGTGAAATAAATCAATCACAGAAGGACAAATATTGTATTAGTCCACTATTGTAAAAATTCAAGGAAAAGTTTATACATGGAAGGAAATTTTCATTTTTTGGTTACCAGGGATGGGAGGGAAGGGGAGTCTAAATTCCTAGCTAGTCTGAAAATAAAATAAATAAATAAAATAAATATATATTATATATATATGTGTGTGTGTATATATATGTATGCATATGTATGTGTGTGTATATATATATATATATATATATGTATATGTGTGTGTGTGTGTGTATACACACACACACACCAAAGATTATTAGTGGTTACCAGGGTTAGGAGGGAGGGGGGAAAGAGGAAGCTTTTGTTTGTGGGGCATTGAGTTTATGCTAATGGTGGTGGAAATTTTGAAAAACGATAGCAGTAATGGTGGCACAACATGAAAAATGTCATCAGTGTCCCTGAGCTGAAAACGGCGAAGTTGTGTTGAATATCTTGTTGTGTATGTTTTCACCCCAATAAAAAAAAAAATCCTCACTTTCTTATGAACAGGGCTGACACAAGAAGTGTGAAGGTCTGCGTTACCATCTATGAAGAAACAAGTCTATGACCTTTTAGGACTTCTGTTCAGCTTGTCATAATTCAATCCCATTTTCCTGAATGGCTTGTTTAACTTTTGGGGAGTATCATATGTACTGTGATGTAAATAATATTTGAACAAGAGGGAGATTATTAAGTTGCCAACTAAAAAGGTATTTTAAAGATCCCATTGCCCTGTTTAAATACTCCTAGCATTAGTGCGCTTGGAAACCTCTTCATATTAAGTAGGCATTTTAAAACAACACACATTGTTTAGCAGGAGGTACCCAATTCCAGTTTGACATTTAGCACTTAAAGGAGTTTAGAGACTCCAGACGGCCTTACCAACTCACAGACAGGGGCACTAAATGTCAGGTGGGCTGCTTCTGCCTGGAAACCACAAGCTTGAGCTTAGAATGAATACAGGCTCCAGTTAAGTGCTTAAAGTATTAAGAGAATCTGAAAACAAAGTGCACACCATTAGCCAAATTGGTGCTGGCTTTTGATGATGTACAATGCGTACTTGCGGCTTGGTCTCTGTCAAAACTTTTTTAGAAGGAGAAGGGGGGAGACATGCTTATAATTCTTCTACAGGATACAATAGAATAAGAAAGGCCTATTAATGAGTCCAGACTAATGAGTATTTCTAAAATGTGATTTTCCCCTTAAACATAATTAGTTGTAAGATGCCACCAGAAGGGGGAAAAATGCTCTAATGTGAAGAATTTGCAGGCTTGTATTCATTAGACAATCAGAAAGTACAAATAAAGAGGCACTAGACAAGAAAGTGATTTTATTTTTTTCCAAATTAAAAACTACAGAAGCCAACCTTTGATCTCCTGGAAGAACACTGGATGGAAATTTAATTATTTTTGTCCTCAATTAACTAAGAAATTGATTTAGATAGAAGGAAAAATAACTTTGGGTAAGATACTGTACTTTTCAAAGTGCTTTTGGTCCTACTATCTTATGTTGAGCTCTGTAAATCGTGCAACCATGTCCATTTCACAGATTAGAAAATACAGAGTTTCAGGTTCAATGACCTAACCATTTGCACACTCTCTTAATGCTGGATTTCAAATTTGCTTCTTGGGGTTGAGCTACTTAGAAAAAGACTTGGAATTAAAACACAGGCTGCTTGACCTCCAGTAATTGCAAAAATCAAAATCTTAACAAAAATAAAACAAACTCAGACATTCTGTGGAGAAATTTGTTTTTCCTTTGTTCTTCAAACAGGATGAGTCTGCCACTCACTCACCCATTCTATATAGTACCTCAGGGGGAAAAAAAAAAAAATGGCTTTCTGTGCCTTTGACCTCATTTCAAGTGAAAGTTTTGCATTCAGAGAACCTTGCTTGTATGGAGAGGGCTTGGACAGATGGACCGATCCTCAAGTTCCTCCCTTGAGAAATGCAGACAGAATCTTCCTCTTAGTTTTATCATAAAGATTAATTATAATAAGGGTGAAAACTGCCTGATAGGGTGGGCTTAAGGAAGAATTGTTTTTCTTCACCTATAATAACTGCTCATGTCCACACTTGGATTCTCCTTAGGGCAAGCTAATTATGCACCGTTGCCCTTGGCTTCCCTCAATTCTAAGAGAGAGAAAGAGACACTAAAATGCAATGCATAGCTTCCTGAGACTCTAAACCCCTTATCACTAACAGAAACATCTTCTCTTATGTAGATGGTGAAATTATGCAAAGCAACTGTGCACACTACTTTGACTGAATTCTGACTGAATACATCATATTGTACATGTCCCACAAGACTCTACATGACTCATTCTATGCAGCACATGTCCCAATGTCACGGGAAATAAACTTATTCCCACTGTCTTTCCATAACACCATGGATCCACCCCAAAGACATAACATGAGGATTTCACTTCCAATTTTATCCGTATCAATCCCTGGGTAGCACAAGCAGTTTGCACTAACTGAAAGTTTGGTGGTTTAAACCCACTGAGCAACTCTGAAAGAAAGAAAAGACCTGGTGATCTCTTTCTGTAAAGATTATACCTAAACCAAAAACCAAACACACGGTCGTCGAGTTGGACCCCACTCATAGTGACCCCTCCTTGGGTTTCCAAGGCAGTATCACTACAGAAGTAGATTGTTCAACCTTCCTTCCAAGGAGTGGCTGGTGGGTTTGAACCGCCAGCCTTCTGGTTAGCAGTCAAATGCCTTAGGCACTACGCTACCAGAGTTCCTGTAAAGATTATAGCCAAAAATAAAAGAAAGTCTTTGGAATTCTTCTGTCATATGGAGTTGCTGTGAGTCAGACTTGATGGAAATGGGTTTGGTTTATAGGCTTTTTATCCCCATCTCCTAAGTAATCAGATTCAAATAAATGTTTTATATTTAAATTTTACCCCTTATCAGATCAAGATTAATGTTCACATTAGTTTATCTATTATTTTTCTCTTTTTAGTTTTCAACTTTTGCTATTATGTCACATTATTATATCACGTCCTATCCCAAAAATCAGTCCCATTTTGAAGATTAATCCAACCACTTATCAAGCACTTACATATGTAGCAAATATTCTTCTAGGGATTGTGGGTAAAACCACGAACAAAGCTAGGTCTAGAATCCTTATTTTCACAAAGTTTGCTTGCATTCTAGAGGGAGAAACAGAAAGATAAAATAATCACAGGCTCTAATTTAATATGAATAAAAAAATGCAGAGCTGAGAGAGAGGAGGTCAATGTGAATATCTACTTAAGATCTGAAGTATTTGAACTGTGGTGTTGATGAATAATATTGCTGGAAGAATGAACAAGTCAATCTTAGAAGAAACAGAAACAACTTTCTTAGAAGTGACAGCAAGACTTCAATTTGCTTCCTTTGGACATGTCATTAAAAATAAACCCAAAAAAACAAACTCACTGCCATTGAGCTGATTCTGACTCATAGCGACACCATTGGGTTTCCAAGATGGTAAATTTTATGAAGCAGATTGCTCCATCTTCCTTCCATGGAGCAGCTGGTGGGTTTGAACCGCCAACCCTCTGGTTAGCAGTCAAATGTCTGCTATGTCATTAGAAAAGACTAATCACTAGAAAAGGATTATCATATTTGGTAAACTAGAGGGTTAATGAAAATGAGGGAAAACCTCAATGAAGTGGATTGACCCAATAGCCACAAAAATGAACTCAAACGTATCAAAGATCATGACAGATGTCACCAGCCAAACCAACTACTGCCATTGAGTTGATTTCAACTTTAATGACACTTTGGGGCAGAGTAAAACTGTCCCATTGGGGTTTCAAGCCTATAAATCTTTGTGGTAGCAGGCTGCCTCATTTTTCTCCTGCAAAGTAGCTGGTGGCTTCAAACCGCTGACCTTTTGGTTAGCAACGAAATGCTTTAACTACTGCTCTACCAGAGAGGTTCCTCCAAGATGGCACAGAACTAGACAATGTGTTGTTCTGTTATATATAAAGTCACTATGAGTTGAAGCCAACTCAAGGGCAGCTAACAACAATTTAAGAATGGATGAGCAGTAAACGCATCTCTGAGGAGGGGACATTCAAACTGATACTTAAAAAGACACTCAGCAAATCTCTCCTTTTAAACCAAGCCTGAGCCTAATGCATATCCCAAACAACTGGCTTCTGAGAGAGTATCTTTGGAGCTCTGGTAGCATAGTGCCTAAGGCACTTGACTGCTAACCAGAAGGCTGGTGGTTCAAACTCACCAGCCACACATCAGAAGGAAGGTTGGGCAATCTACTTTCATAGTCACATTGCTTCGGAAATCCAAGGAGGGATCACCATGAGTCAGGTCTGACTCGATGGCACATAACAACAACAACAACGGAGTATCTTTAACCCAGAAAGGCTTTTGTTATTATGTCAACTTTTTTTTTTTTTATATGTAAACACACACACACACAAACACACACAAACACATATGACCTTTTAAATACCCAAATACTGTTTCTTCTTTAAGTTATAAACTGTGGTTTCTCTGAGGTGATATTTTAGAACACAAGACAAATGTCAGTTTGGGCTCAGGACTGCTGAACATCAAATCTTTCCAAAAAGCCATTTCAGGAAAATATAAATCATCCCATTTGCTTTGATGAAAGATGTTAACATGGCAAGAGTTCCTTCTTTACCTCATGCTCAGTAATTTTCAGTAGCCTCTTCATGGACTTTACATTTTCTGCAGCTCAAGGCAGGCTTTAGAGAATCTGGAAAACCCCTTAAATCATTGAGGAACTCCTTTCCTGTGTACCAATGATTGTCAGAAATTCCCCCAATGGATGAGCCATGAGAACAGGACCCTCCCAGCCCCCGCATGGTTCTGAGAAGGCAGCCAAAAAGAAATCCTCTGAAAACTGTTGTAAATTGGACTCCAGAGGGACTGACTGGTTGTGGGAAGGGGGTGTCTCAGGGTTATCGATAAGACCCTAGGGCCACAACATACGAGCAGAAGATTCTATAAGGAACTGTACTGTGAGATTAGGCAGATATTTTTCTATCAAGGCAGCGAGTGAAAGAGCCAATAAAAATTATACTACTAGGGCATCTTCTTTCAATGCTATTAGTCCATTTATTCCATGGAAATTGTTACCTTTAGGGTGATTATGCACACACCCTGACATAATGATGGCCACACCTACCCATAAAATATTATCACTTTGTATGTGTACTCTGAAAAGACCAGCCAGATTTGTGGATGGCCCTTGTATAGGAAAAACTGATATCTTTGGGAATTCAAAAATTATTTGATTTTTTCACGGGACAGAAGAGAAGATTGTCTTCCCATGCTTTGACATTGTATGAAAGCAAAAGACACAGCTAATTTTGGGGTAATATTATATTATTCAAGGGTTGTTTATTTTCCTTTGCTTCTCTGACAAGACAGAAAAGATCTGGAATCTTGGTTTTCGCTGAGTGTGTCCACTTTCAATTCCTAGACATTTCATAGTCTGTGAACAGTTTCTTTGCATAGGAAGTGGTTGGTGTATTTTGCCCTAAATGGACTTACAACATTCCAAACAAGGATTGAGATCTTTCCCAGGACTGATTTTTGGTATTTAGTGAAGTGACGTAATCAATGACCTGGACATTTGATTTGATCTTCAGCTCTCTCAGGCCCTGAAATACTAATTCTAGTTCTTGCAACGCACATAGATTCAAGCTTTAATAGGCTTGTGCTGGTGCCCTATCTAAGACTGCAATCAAATTTGACATTGAAAACAAAGTCAGTCACCATAACTCCTATAGAATGACTAAGGCCATTAAAAGTTGAACCAGGACCTCTGTCTCCACAAAGGGCAGACAGGTTTCTTTGGTCTCCTTACAGACAACACACTTATAGCATGGTAATTGGAACATGGTTGACTTGGTTAAAGGTGGTAAAAACTGAGTCACCCCATGCAGCCTAAAAACCTGAGGTTTGGTGAGGCTTGAGAGAGGGAAACTGACATTCCAACGGTCTTCCCTCTTTGGAGTCCTGTCTGCTCAAAACTTATAGACAAATACCCCATGGTGTAAAGGCTCCATGCTTTCAGTGACTCAAATGGCTAGAATTACTTAATAACCAGTTGCCTACCACTGAGTCAACTCCAACTCAGGGAAATTCCATGTGTATCAGAGTAGAACTGTGCTTTACAGGCTTTCCAATTGCTGATTGGAGATCACCAAGCCTTTCTTTGTAGGTGCTTCTAGGCTCTTAGAACAGTGATTCTCACACTGCCTGCATCAGAATGTTGTTCAAACATAGACCCTTGAGTCCACCCCTGGAGACTCAGAGTCAATTAGTCTGTGGGTCACAGACCTAGTCAATCCCCAGGTGATACTGATGCTTCCTATCTCGGAAAAACAACTCGGAGAACCATTGCCAAGGGTATTAATTCTGTCCCCAAATCAAGGCCTTTAGATTTTCACATCTGTGATGAAATACATTGTGGTGGTTACATATGTGTGTCAACTTTGCTGGATCTGGTTGAGTGGCTGGGCAGCTGGATGTAGTAGTCCGCGTAACGAGACTGGTAATCAACTCCATGGTGGAATCTACTGGGAATAGTTGAGTAGCTGCCTTTGGGTATGTGGTCTGCTTCCCCTATATAAAAAAACAGCTTTGAGCCTGGTCTCTAGCTTACGGCACGCTTGGACCCTGAGTCTAGCCGTGTCATTGTTCAGCAGCCTGCCATGCCCTGCCGAGTTTGGGACTTACAATAGACTTGAATTAATGGCCTGCCATGTGGTTTGGTAACATTGGGACTGTGCCTTTTTATTTGTCAACCTTGGGCTTGTTAATATGCCCAGCCAGTAGCTGCCTGAGTGAAGAGATGCCTCTAGCCTCAGTGGGCTGGGAGTAAGAGGCAGAGCTGAAGCCCACGGTCAACGGGCTTTCACACAGCCCCTAGAGCCTGGCAATTTGAACTTGGACTTAAAGTCTCAAAACTATGAGAGAATAAACTCCTGTTTGTTAAGGCCATCCCATTTGTGGTATATTCCTGTCAGAGCAGCACAAGGTAAACAGAACATTACATGTCTTTGCTTCAGTCCTATGTTGGGTATAAAACAGAGCTTCAAACTGGTTCATTTCCAGTTTGACCCCCTGCTGAGAACTTGAATTTCCATCGCAGATAATGAATCAGAATCCACATTTTAACAAGATCCCTGGGTGATTCTTATAGATCATTAGGTCTTGTTAGAATGTAGACTCTAATTCAGTATATCTGGGGTGGAAATGCAAATTCGTAGCAGGAAGTCAAACTGGAATGAAACAGTTAAAAACCCTGGTATGAAAGGCTTATCCAATTAACTTCTTTTAACTTGTGTCTATCGAACTAGTCTAAGAATGTGTGGTAGGTAATATTTCCAAATGCAATTGAATCAGATTATTTTTAGAAAATAAAAATTTAGGGAGGTTCTGGCAAGATGGCAGACTAGGCAGAAAGACTACACAGACCCTCTCCAACAAAGAAAAGGGAAACCAATTAACACAGACACAGAATATAATCTTGGACCCCTGAGCCTTGAAGGGAAGGATATAGAAGTGGACTAAACCCCAACTAGCAGAAGAATTTACGTGAAAATACCAAAAAAGGAGACATACAGAGCTGCGGTCTGGCAGCAATCCTGAGCAGTCCTGACAGCACAGACAGCTTGGAGATTCCTGAGTGGTGGTAGGACCTAAGAATTAACCTAAAAATCAGCCCTGCTAGCCAGGGACTACACAGAGAACTGTTCTGATGGCTAGAGAATAAACAGAAAAGGTGAAGAGAAAGGCGGGCTGAGCTGTGGACTTTGGCTGGTCTGGAGGGCGCCGCCATTTTGGAGGTTTAAAAGCAGCTTGACTATTTTGGATATTTCAAGAGACAGTGCTCTTGCAGATTGCTAGGGCTTAAGAACACATTCTGCTTTCCAGCAACCCCAAGGAAACTCCAGACCTGCAAGAGTGAAAAGGTACCACAAGCCTTTTGTTACTCTTACTCCCCCACATCCGCCTGGGGAGGGGAAGTACAGCCATCCCCTACTCCCACCTACCTTCTGGGCCCACAGGAACTCCATCACAGTCTGTGTGTTCAGATGGAGCCTGGGTGCCCTGCCCTGTCCTCCACCGATTTTTTTTCTCTTTTTTTATTTTTTCCTTTTTCGCTTTCTTTTTTCTGGTGAATAATTTGCTTGAATTTGTCTGTTTAAAAACAACTACTATTATTAATACTTTTGTCCTTTTTACTTTTATTCTTAATCTTCCCCTCCCAGGTCCTAGTTTTCAGCATTTTTTCTTTTCCTTCTTCCTGATTGAAATTTTTTTTTTT
>NW_006921906.1:1090307-1091437 GCF_000298275.1 Orycteropus afer afer
TTTTTAAAAAAAGAATGAAAATAAAAATTTAAATAAATGGAATTACAACAACAAAACAAAGCAAACTCACTGCTGTCAAGCCAACTGTGACTTATAGTGACCCCTCCTTGGGTTTCCAAGGTGATATCTCTATGGAAGTAGATCACCCAATCTTCCTTCCAAGGAGTGGCTGGTAGGGTTGAACTGTCAGCTTTCTAGTCAGCAATCAAATGCCTAAGGCACTATGCCTACAGAGTTCCCAAGGGAATTAAAGCGATCCATTTACGGATCAAATGTTGTCCATTACTGCAGTCTTCTGAAGCCACTCTGCTATGGAACTTGCTTTCATTCTATGGACAGAAGGATGGTGAAAGAAATTACTTATCTTTAATACAAATACAGGGAAAGTTCAAATAATTCAAATAATGCACATTTTTGGATTTAGTTCTAAAAGGACTTAGTTCTCCATGAATTTTTTTTTTTTTTTTTTTTTGGTATGATAGTGTTTCAAGAAGTTATAATGACTTTTGATCAATTTTCCACTATTTCCTGAATATACAAGTTAGGCCATTAGACCTACAACATTCCAGATACCTCTTTTTTTCTTTTTTGTAATTGAGGAAATTCTCTAGCCATTTCCATGTCTTTTGGACTCTGTAAATTCTCAAATAGGGTAGTGTGAACCTACTCAGTAACTCTGGTCAATTCTTTAAACTGCCTGGGATATATATGAAGAGATAAAGCTTCAAAGATTTTAAAAGCATAGATTTTTAAGAATTGAACATTACCAGTAGATTAGAGGGTGCTCTGGTAGCGTAGTGCCTAAGGCACTTGACTGCTAACCAGAAGGCTGGTGGTTCAAACCCACCAGCCACTCCCTGGAAGGTTGAGCAATCTACTTCCATAATAGTACCACCTTGGAAACCCAAGAAGGGGTTGCTATGAGTTGGATCCGACTTGATGGCAGTGGGTTTGGTTTTCTTTGATTTGGTGTATTAGAAGATGCAAAAATTCTAGATTTTAAGGACTTGGATACTAGTGTAACTGCTCCCTCCCACAATTTAGTAGCAGGTAGTGACTTACTTGGGAGCTCTAGTAGCATAGTGGCTAAGACACTTGCCTGCTAACCAGATGGCTGGTGGTTCAAACCC
>NW_006921906.1:1091537-1101252 GCF_000298275.1 Orycteropus afer afer
ACTCCTCGGAAGGAAGGTTGGGCAATCCTACTTCCATAGTGATACTGCCTCGGAAACCCAAGGAGGGGTCGCTATGAGCCAGGGCCGACTCAACGGCACACAACAACAACAACAACAAGTGACTTACTTGACCCTGAGTATAATAAATATTTCTGCTATGACTACCCTCTCACTTGAAGAAAGTAATATGAAAACTATGTTTCAAACTTTGACCAGACAGAATATAAAAAGATGGTCATTTCACAATCTTGGGTTAAATAATGAATAGTCATAAGGTGGCCATAGGTTCCCAGGTGGCACAAATGGTTTGCATGCCACTGCTCACCTAAAGGTTGGCAGTTTGAGTGTACTCAGTGGTTGTTGCTGTTATTGTTAGGTGCTGTCAAGTTGGCTCCAACTCATAGCAACCCTATGTACAAATGGAATGAAACACTGTAGCCCTGGGCCATCCTCACAATTGCTGCTATACTTGAGCCCATCATTGCAGCCACTGTGTCAATCCATCTTGTGGAGGGCCTGCTCCTTTTTCACTGACCCTCTGCTTTACCAAGCATGATATCCTTCTTCAGGGAATGATCCCCTTTGCACCATGATCAAAGTAGGTGAGACGAAGTCTGGCCATACTCTTCCAAGAAGCATTCTGGCTGTACTTCTTCCAAGACAGATTTGTTCATTCTTCTGGCAGTCCATGGTAAGTTCAGTATTCTTTGCCAGTACCACAACTCAAAAGCATCAACTCTTCTTTGGTCTTCCTTATTCATGGTAGTGCAGAAGAAAAGGCCAAGCAATTTGCCTCCATTAAGATTACAGCTAATAAAACCCTATGGACATCTGTAACATCTGAGGTTGCTATGAGCAGGAATCAAACCAACAGCAACTAATAACAACAAGGCAGCCATTGGTGTAGTAGGTGGTCTTGATGTTGAAAACTGCATCAACAGGCCCCACTTCTTAGACATTTGTGGGCATTTGGGCAAGACTCAAACAATAGAGAATAAGCAAAGTGGCCTTCAGTATCCCATGCCTAATCACGTGAAACTATCTGTTGTAGTCAGAGACTCATGACCACTATATGTGTAGAAAGTGCTTCTCATTGTTACTTTGCAAATAGACTGCAAGCTATTACAATTATTATTTGTCCTCAAGACACGAGTGTGCATGCATCTGTGTTTGCTCTACCGAACTGGATTCCTTCACTTGCAAATAACATAATCCATTCTTTCCTGCTGAAACTGGATCAAAAAAAAGGGATGAGGAATATATTTTTTAGTTTATGATACTTTATAATTCAGAAGCATACCAGCTTGTTCCAGAGCTCAAATAATGTCACAGCATGATGTTTCTCTTCCACTAGTGGAAACGCTAAGTAGTCCTCTACTTAGTTGAGGTCAATAGTTGAGGTCAATGTTCAGCTCTTAGCTAATCATTGTGACCAGGGGAGCTAGACCACATGGAGAACCTCCTCACATTGCCTTCAGGTCATGTGGACTGGGAATTAACAGAGGTGAATATCTCCACATGAAAATTAGAGCTATCTCTAGAAGAGAAGTGGATAGATGAAGGCAAGCATAAAATAGCCAATGTAAATGGATAACAAAGGATGATCAGAAAGAATGAGATGGGAATTGCTCAAAGGGAATTGAATATGAGGAACCAAAATACCCTGAACAATCATATTTTAAAATCCTGCATTCTTTTAGTATTATTGCCGATGGAAATTTTCAGCCTTTAGCAAGTGCAGGTTATTTTTTCTTGAGATTTGATTGCAAAATGAAGGGAAATGGATAGGATATGATGGCCAGTTTCAGTGAGATGTAGCTAAGCAAATTTCTTCTTGACTTTCCTATCTTGTGCAGTGATATAATTTTCCTTAATATTATCTTAAGGAATATCAAATTTGCATTGTATTTCCTTGGTTACAGTTCCAGGCATACGATCCTATTCCTTACTTAGCCTTCTGACATTAGGAAAGTCATTTAAGCTTTCTGGACCTCAGGTTGGTTTTCTGTAAAATGAGGGAGTTAGTTAAATAAGTAAATAAATGTAGCAGGAATTCCAGCCTTGGCCTAGACTTGTGTCCACTCTTGGGATTCAGACATGACTGCTGTTGTTGTTGTTATGTGCCATTGAGTCAGACCCGACCCATAGCGACCCCTCCTTGGGTTTCCGAGGCAGTATCACTACGGAAGCAGATTGCCCCATCTTCCTTCCGGGGAGTGGCTGGTGGGTTTGAACCGCCAGCCTTCTGGCTAGCAGTCAAGTGCCTTAGCCACTATGCTACCAGAGCTCCCCAGAAAACTAGGAAAATAAGCCTTGTGGAATCCTAAAGGAAGAAGGAACCAGATATAAGGATCATGGTGTCTATCCCCTGGATTTCATTTAAGATCTCACACTCCAAGGGCCCAGGTGAGACTCCTTTACAAATAGGAACAGCTATAAATAAAATCCAAAAGAGATGTTTCACTAAGTCGCTGTACAAATGTTTAACTCAGAACAGGAAAGGAGGCTTAAATAGACTTAAATAAACTGCATTGCTTACTTACTGAATGTTTTCTATGTGTCAAGTCCTTGGCAAAGTACTTCATAGGCAATGTCTCAACTAATTCTTAACAACAGTCCTGTGAAACAGGTATTAGTCCCATTTCATAAATGAGGAAACTGAGCTTCAGAAAGTTTTCTTAAGTAATCCAAGCTAACCAGCTAATTAGCAAAAGGCTGGGACTCAAACCCAGGTCATCTGACTCCATAACCCATTGCCTCCCTGCCTCCACCACAAAAGGTACCGTCTTCACTTAACATCATGTTAGTGTCTGCCCATTTAGCAAATAGTTGCTGAAGACATGATTTTTTTTTTATTTCATCATTTTTATTTATTTACAGTGTTTGTTTTTTTTTTTAAACTTATCACCAAAACCAAATCAAACTCACTGCCATGGAGTCATTCCTGACTCATAGCAACCAACCCCTCCTTGGGTTTCTGAGGCGGTATCACTACGGAAGTAGATTGCCCAACCTTCCTTCCAAGGAGTGGCTGGCTGTTCATACCCACTGGTCAGCAGTCAAATGCTTTAGGCACTACGCCACCAGAGCTCCTAAGAGTCCAGGGACTATCCAACAAATTGCAAGGTAGAACAGAAACACTGAACACATTATTAGGCCAATTAACTGAGCTATCAAATGAAACTATGACCCTAAACTTTCAAAAGAAGGAACCAAATCTCATGACGTTTTTAGTTGCACATAAGCAGCCTCAGGAGCTATTCTTTTTGTCACTGTTGTCATTACACATTGAATCGCGCCCCACCCCCACCCCCAGCAAAAAAAAAAGTGTCCATTTGGCTGGGCCATGATTCTCAGTATGTAATTACCCTCTATTTTGTGATCACCCTACATGTTGTAAATTCTCACCTCTATGATGTTAATGAAGCAGGATACAATCTACAGGATTATGTTGTCTCTTGAATCAATCTCTTCTGAGATAAAAAAGATAAAAATTTTCCCTATCTGTGGGTTCTCTTCTCACTCTTTTGGTGGAATCCCCAGTAGTGTTGCCTCTGCATTTTCTTCTAAGGATTTTATGGTTTCAGCTTGCACATTTAGGTCCTTAACCTATTCTGAATATGTTTTTGTGTATGGTATGAGGCATGGATCCTGCTTAATTTTTCTGCATGTGGAAATCCAATTTTCTCAACACCATTTATCGAAGGGACTCTTCTTTCCCCATTGGATGGACTTAGCATCCCTGTCAAAAATTAGTTGATCACAGATATATGAGATTATTTCTAGACTCTCAATTCTATTTCATTAGTCTATGTGTCTATTGTTATACCAGCACCAGATATTGATTATTCTAGCTGTATAATATGTTTTAAAATCAGGAAGTAGGAGTTCTACTTTTTTCTTTCTTTTCAACAACACTTTAGTTACGCACCAGAACTGTACAGCATTGGTGGTATAGTGGTGAGCATAGCTGCCTTCCAAGCAGTTTTCCAGGGTGGTGTAGTCCCTAAGGCATTTAACTGCTAATTAGAAGGCTGGCGGTTCAAACCCACCACTCTCTCCTCGGAAGGAAGACTGGGCAATCTACTTCGAGATACCACCTCAGAGGGGTGGCTATGACTTGGAACCGACTCCACAGCAGTGAGTTTGGTTTTTAGTTAGTTACCTGAGGATTTCTGTTCCACATAAAGTTGAAGATTTATCTTTCCATTTCTATAAAGAAGTCTGCTGAAATTTTGATTGGGAATGCATTGAATCACTTTCAGTAGCACTGACATCTTAACAATATTAAGTTTTCCACTTCAAGAACATGGAATATCTTTCCATTTATTTAAGTCTTCTTTAATCTCTTTCAGCAGTGCTTTATAATTTTCATTGTGTAAGTCCTTCTCATCCCAGGTTAGGCTTATTCCTAGCCATTTTATTATATTAGATACTATTATAAATGGAATTATCTCCCTTTTTTTTCTCTTTCAGATGTCTTTGTTGACGTTGCACCATGCAACTTTGCTAAATTCCTCTACTACAGCTAGATATTTTCTTGTGAACTCTACGATTTTCTGTATATGGGATCATATCATCTGCAAATAGAGATAATTTTGTTTTCTCTTTTCCAAACTGGATACTTTTATTTATTCATCTTGTCTTATTGCTCTGGCTAGAGATTCTAATACAATATTGAATAAACATAGTGAGAGTGGGCATGCTTCTCTTGTTCAGAGCTTCAAGGGGAAAGACTATCAGTCTTTCTCCATTAAGTATAATATTGGCTGCTGGCTTTTCATATATGCTCTGAAACATACTGAGGAATCCATTACACTTTAAAATCACATTTTGAACTAGAAATTTAGTCTAATGTCCTACAAGTATAAAAATCTGGCAACAAACCAAATGAATATATTTTAGTAAAATTGGAGCAACAGAAAACAAATTTTCACGAATTCAATAAACTCCTAGGTAAATCTGCAAGCCTATACTTAATTATTACACAAAGAAAATTAAACTTGAACTTCTTGACTGTTAATAGATTGTGCATCCCAATTAAAAACTAGCAGTTTGAAAGGTTTACTTCATCACTGATTTCCTTGTCAATCTTCAGACGCAGTTAGTTTTTGGATTGACTTCTATAGCTATCCCTGTTGAGGATGTTGCAAGTTTCTATCTCCTTTTAAATAAGGAAACAATGTCAACAATTAATCAGTATTTGAAAATTAATTATAATTAAGCTTTCATATGGAGAGACATGATTTTTATTTATCATATTCTTTCATCCCATGGATATATGATAATTTATTTAACTAGACCTCTACTGTTATACAGTGATTTTTTTTTTATTTCCTAATGTTATAAATCACTGTGCTGCGTAGCCTGGCCCATAAAAATTTGCATGATTTTCTAATTATTTCCTTAGGATAAAAAACTGGAAGTGTTCTTACTTCAAAGAGTATAAACATGTTTAAAGTTTTGATAGGAGTTGCCAAAATGCCCTAGGGAAAGTTTGTACATATGTTTACTTCTCATAGCCATGTATTAGAGGCCTATTTTATTACAGTCTTGCCAACACTAGGGATCATAATTCTTTTCTGTCTTTGAGAGCCGAATATGTGAAAAAATGGCATTATTCTTTTGTTGTTGTTGTTGCTAATTCAACTTTTTACAGGTGTGCAACTTACTGACAGCAATTAGAGTATTTGGCTATGCAATCTTACCCTTAATCAATGTGATTTTTCCATGACCATTAACTAACTTCCCTTTTTCCCTTCTTTCCTGTCACTGGTAACCACTAATAAACTTTGTTCTCTATATATTTGCCTTTTCTTATCTTTTTATATAGTGAGGCCATGCAATATTTGTCCTTTTGTGATTGACTTATTTCATTCAGCATCACGTCTTCCAGCTCCATCCCTATTGTAGCATGTATCAAGACTTCATTTCTTCTACTGGCTGAGTAGTATTCCATTATATGTATGTAGAACGTTTTGTTTATCCATTCATCTGTTGATAGGCATTTAGGTTGTTTCCATCTTTTGGCTATTGTGAATAGTGTATAATGAACACTGGTTTACAAGTCTCTGAGTCTCTGCTTTCAAGTCTTTTGGGAATATCATTAGGAATGGCACTGGTAAGTTATATGCTAGCTTTATTTTACTTTTTTGAGGAACAGCCACACTGTTTTTCCACACAGTTGTACCATTTTGCATTCCTACCAGCAATGATAAGGGTTCCAACTTTCCTACATCCTCGCTGTCTCAGTTATCTAGTGCTCCTGTAACAGAAATGCCACAAGTGGGTGGCTTTAATAAACAGAAATTTATTCTCTCACAGTTCAGGAGGCTACAAGTCTGAATTCAGGGCACTAGCTCTAGGGGTTTCATAAATTTGGATTCAAATTTATGCAGCAACCACTAAAGCCAAAGTTGAAGAAATTAAAGATTTTTACCAATTTATGCAGTCTGAAATTGACCAAACATGCAATTAAGATGTACTGATAATTCCTGATGATTAGAATGCAAAAGCTGGAAACAAAGAAGCTTCAGCAGTTGGAAAACATGGTCTCAGAGATAGAAATGACATTGGAGATTACACGATAGAATTTTGCAAGACCAAAGACTTATTCATTGCAAATACCTCTTATCATAAACATAAACAGCGGCTATACATGTGGACCTCACGAGATGGAATACACAGGAATCAAACTGACTATGTCTGCGGAAAAGGGCAATGGAGAAGCTCAATATCAACAGTCAAAATAAGGTCAGGAACTACCAGCAGCCCCACCTAGAGTGGCCAGCAGTGAAGCCCTTGGACTCTGTGTGTGTCCCCAATGTTCCCATCTACAGGGATGCGGCAAACCAGCCACACAGCAGAATGAGGTAGTGGAAAGGGGGTCAGGGAAGAACTGCCAGTTACCACTTGATTCACTAAACTAGAACATTTAATTGACAAGCACAACAGACTCCCAGCTGGATGCTACCTGAGGAACCACCCAAGTCCCCAATGCCTTCTGTGCCTCGGGCAGCTGTCCCCTTGGAACAGTCTGGCCTCTAGAAGGTATTCTTGATTCCGGCAGCCACCAGCACAAGCACCTTCCTGATCTTCTTCTGCTAGTTGGCGACGTCCTTGGACACAGCACACCACAGCTCACCGTGCCTTTGCTCCACATGCTCACAGTGCTTGCTCACCTCCTCCTGCTGCTCCTCTGTGCCATGCTGCAGCACAAACTTGGTAGAAGAAGAGACCAGCAATTGTTCATAATGCAAGTTCAAGCTGAAGCTGAAGAAAATTAAAATGAGTCCAGGAGAGCCATAATATAACATTGATTGTATCCCACCTCAATTTAGAGACCATCTGAAGAATAGATTTGAAACACTGAACTCAAATGACCAAAGACCAGATGAGTTGTGGGATGACATCAAGAACATAAAACATGAAGAAAGTTAAAGGTCATTAAAAAGACAGGAAAGGAACAAAGAAAACAAAATGGATGCCAGAAGAGACTCTGAAACTTGCTCTTGAACATAGAGTAGCTAAAGCAAGTGGAAGAAATGATAAAAGAAAAGAGCTGAACAGAAGATTTAAATGGGCAGCTTGAGAAGACAAAGTAAAGTATTGTAATGAAATGTGCAAAGGACCTGGAGTTAGAAAATCAAAAGGCAACAACACTCTCAACATTTCTCAAACTAAAAGAACTGAATAAAAAATTCAAGCCTCAAGTTGCAATATTGAAGGATTCTATGGGCAAAATGGGAGCTCTGGTAGCATAGTGCCTAAGGCATTTGACTGCTAACCAGAAGGCTGGTGGTTCAAACCCACCAGCCACTCCTCAGAAGGAAGATGGGACAATCTACTTCCATAGTGATATTGCCTTGGAAACCCAAGGAGGGGTCGCTATGAGTCAGGTCCGACTCGACGGCACATAACAACAACAATGGGAAAATATTGAATGATGCAGGAAACATCAAAATATGATGGAAGGAATATACAGAGGCACTGCATCAAAAAGAAATAGTTGATGCCCAACTATATCAGGAGATAGTATATGATCAGAAACAATGGAATTGAAGTAAGAAGTCCAAGCTGCACTGAAGGAATTGATGAAAAACAAGGTTCCAAAAGTGGACAGAATACCCATCGAGATGTTTCAACAAACAGATGCAAAGCTGGAGATGCTTGCTAATACTTGCCAAGAAATTTGGAAGACAGCTACCTTGCCAACTGACTAGAAGAAATTAATATCTGTGCCCATTCCAAAGAAGGGTGATCCAACTGATGTGGAAATTATCAAATAATATCACACACAAGTACAATTTTGCTGAAGATAATTCAAAAATAGTTGAAGCAGTATATTGAGAGGGAACTTCCAGAAATGCAAGCTGGATTCAGAAGAGGACGTTGAATGAGGGATATTGTTGTTGGTGTCAGATGGATCTTGGCTGTAAGCAAAGAATACCAACAATAAGCATGATATCCTTCTCCAGGGAATGGTGCCTTCCGACAACATGACCAAAGTAGATGAGATGAAGCCTGGCCATTCTCACTTCTAAGGAGCACTCTGGCTACACTTTTTCAGGACAGATTTTTTTTATTTTTCTGGCAGTCCAAGGTATTTGCAGTATTCTTTGCCAATATCACAATTCAAAAATACCATCCCTTCTCCAAACAAAAATATATCAAACTCACTGCCGTCAAGTTGGATCCAACTCATAGCAACCTCTCCTTGGGTTTTTGAGGCAGTATCCCTGCAGTAGAGTGCCTAACCTTCCTTCCAAAGTGTGGCTGGTGGGATCGAACTATCAGCCTTCTGGTTAGCATTCAAATACCTTAAGCATTATGCCACCTGACTCATTGTCCAGCTTTCACATGCATACGAGGGACTGAAAATACCATGACTTCGATTCGGTGCACCTTAGTCTTCAAAATTACATATTTGTTCCTTAACACTTTTAATAGGTTTCTTGGAGCATATTTGCTCAGTGCAATATGATGTCTGATTTATTGACTGCTGCTTTCATGGGTGTTGATTGTTGATCCAAGTAAAATGAAATCTTTGATAACTTCAATCTTTTCTCCATTTATTGTGATGTTGCTTATTGGTCCAGTTGTGAGGACCAATAAGGGGATATTGCATGTTTTAAAATCATGAAGGGTGAGTACCAGGGTTGTCTCCTTTCCCCTTACTTATTCAATCTAAATGCTGAGTAAATAATCTGAGAAGCATGACTATATAAAGAAGAGTGTGGCATCAGGATTGGAGGAAGACACATTAACAACTTATGATATGCAGATGGCACAACCTTGCTTGCTGAAAGTGAAGATGACTTGAAGCACATAATGATGAAGATCAAAGCCTACAGTCTGCAGTATGGATTACACCTCAACATAAAGAAACCAAAAATCCTCACAAATGGACCAATAAGCAACATCATAATAAATGGAGAAAAGTTTGAAGCTATCTGGGATTTCAATTTACTTGGATTCATAATCAACACCCATAAAAGGAGCAATCAAGAAATGAGACATCATGTTGCACTGGGCAAATCTACTGCAAAACACCTCTTTAAAGTGTTAAGAAGCAAAGATATTGAGGGTTCCGGCAAGATGGCGGACTAGGCAGAAGGACTGCACAGACCCTCTTCAACAAAGAAAAGGGAAGCCAATTACCACAGACACAGAAGATAATCTTGGACCCCTGAGCCTTGAAGGGAAGGATACAGAA
>NW_006921906.1:1111431-1118147 GCF_000298275.1 Orycteropus afer afer
AGCCCATTGTCTCTCAGCCAGCATTCTCTCACAGTCTCTCTCCCAGCAGTGCATGTCTCTCAGTATCTCTCTCAGCAATGTGTGCCTCTTGTGTCTCTTTCCCAGCAGTGCATGTCTCTCAGCAGCGTGTGTCTCTCTGGAGTGTGTGTCTCTCAGGAGAGCATTTCTCTCAAGAGCAGGTTTCTTTTCAGCATCACGTCCTTCTCAGCCAGCAGTCAGAGAGAGATACTTCTGCCTCTAGGAGGCCTCCTTCTGAGCCTAGCAGAGTGGCCAAACTAACCAATCATAACATCAGAATTCTAAGCACCTGAGAGAGAGCTAACTTCCCAGAACATTGCTTTGTGCCACGCCCAACAGAAATACCTCCTGTGGATAACTTTTACAATCAGGAGCTCCTCAGTTGCTCACAGCAAATTCCACCACAGAGTTTACAAAGACTTATGGCTAGAAAAGCTATACCAGGTAATTTACTAAACCGCAAAGACTAAGGTGAACCTAACCCAATCATGGCTTTTTCAATCATCTCATATGCATATGAAAGCTGAGTAAGGAAAACTGAAGAGTTGATGCTTTTGAATTGTGGTGCTAGCAAAGAATACTGAAAATACCATGGACTGCAGCCAGAAGAGTGAATGAACCTATCCTAGAAGAAGTGCAGTCAGAATGCTCCTTAGAAGACAGAATGGTCAGATTTTATCTCACCTACTTTGGTCATGTTGTCAGAAAGGGTCATTCCCTAGGGAAGGATATCATGCTTGGTAAAGTAGGGGATCAGCAAAAAAGGGGATGATCCTCAATGAGATGGACTGACACAGTGACTGTGCCAAGCATAGCAAGGATCTTGAGGATACTGCAGGACCAGGCAGTGTTTCATTTTCCTGTACATAAGGGTCTCTCTGAGTTGGAGCCAAGTTGGTGGCACTTAACAACAACAAAGTTTAAAAGGAAGGTCCTTGCCCCCTTTCAGCATCTGTGGGCCTGGTGTTCCTTGGAGACCTCCATGTGTCCTGGCATAAATCTTCTCCTGAGTCTAAGAGGCTGCCAGCACAAGGACTTTGGATCTAAAGGACAAGTTCCACTCCCAGCTCTTCTCTCTTGGTGATAATAGATTCCTTTTTCTCTGCTCACCCCCCTTCTCCTTTTATTTCTTGTAGATAAAAGATGATGCAGGCCACACCCCAAGGAAACTTCCTTTACATAAGAGCAGGGCTCTGACCTTGTGTTCTATCCCACTCTATTCCCCTTACAACTGACTAGCTTATCACATTAGGGGGATCATTACATAACTGCCAGATTATATTACTACATTACTGCAAACCACTGATCATCCTGGCCAAGCCCAGTGGATACATATTTGGGGGGGGGGGACACAATTCAATCGATAATGCTTACCAACATTTGTTATTTTCTGTTGTTTTTATTTTAGCCATCCTAGTGGGAGTGGAATGGTATCTCATTGTGGTTTTGATTTGCATCTCTTTGATGACTAATGACATTGAGCATATTGCATGTGTTTGGCAGCCATTTGAATGTCTACTTTGGTCCAATGTCTATTCAAATACTTTATCCATTTGATTATTGGTTTATTTGTCTTGCTGTTATTAAGTTGTTGGAGTCTCACACATATTTCAGTTATTAGATTCTTGTCAGATATACGGCTTCTGAAGATATTCTAGCAGGAGCTTGGCTTTTCTTTCTTTTTTTTTGTAAAGTCTTTCAATGAACAAAAGTTTTTAATTTTTCTGAGGTCTTTTTATTTATTTTTTTTTGTCCTTTGCTGCCTGTGCTTTTGTTATTATATTAGATAATTCATTATTAAAAGCTAGAACAAACAGCATTGTCCCTGCATTTTCTTTTAAGAATTTTATGACTTTAATTTGCACATTTATGTTCTTGATCCATTTTGAATTTGTTTTTGTGTATGGTGTGAAGATGGATACTGTTTCATTTTTCTGTATGTGGAAATCCAGTTTTCCCAACACCATTGATTGAACAGACTCTTCTATCTCCATTGTATGAACTTAGTACCCTTGTCAGAAATCAGCTGACCATAGATATGAGGGTTTATTTCTCAATTATATTCCATTGGTCTATATGTCTATTACTATACTGGTACCATATTGTGCTTTTTTGATTTTATTAAAAAAAAAAATTAATGTGCTTTGTGTGAAAGTTTATAGAGCAAATTGGTTTTCCATTCACATTTTGTTTTGTGATGTTGACTGCAATCCACACAATGTAATAGCATTCTTTCCACTTCTTCCCTGTGTTCACCATTTCCCTTCATCCTTTTTTCCTATCCCTTCACGTCTTCTGAACTTTATCCTTGGGCAAAAGCTGCCCTTTTGATCCCTTATGGTTGATTGTTTTAATAAGAGCACACCTCCCTGGTGTTATTGTTTACCTTATAGGCCTGTCTATTGTTTGGCTGAAAGACAAGCCATGGGAGTGAGTTCAGTTCTAGGCTTGAAGGGTGTCTAAGGGCCATAGTCTCAGAGGTTCAACCAGTCTGTGTCAGACTAGTTGTTGTTGTTGTTGTTGTTATTTGCTGTTAAGTCTGACCTGACTCAGCAAGCCCTCTTTGGGTTTCCCAGGCATTATCACTACGGAAGTAGATTGCACAACCTTCCTTATGAAGTGGCTGGTGGGTTTGAACCGCCAGCCTTCTGGTTAGCAGTCAAGTGCCTTAGGCACTACGCTAGTAAGCCTGGTCTTTTTTTTTTTTTTTTATGAGTTTGAGTTTTATTCTACATTTTTCTCCCACTCTATCCAGAACCTCCTATTGTGATCCCTTTCAGAGCAGTCAGTAGTGGTAGTGAGGCACCATTTAGTTCTTCTGGTCCTTGAGTCACAGAGGTTGGGATTTTCATGGTCCATTAGTCCTTTGGACTAATTGCATCCTTACATCTTTGATTCTCTTCTCTCTTGTTTGCTCTGAATGGGAAGAGGCCAATAATTTCACCTTAGATGGTGGTTCACAAGGTTTTTAGACCCCAGACACTATTCACCAAAGTATGATGTAGAACACTGCCTTTGTTAACTATGTTATGCCAATTGACCTTAGTGTCCCTTGACACTAGGATCCTGATCCCTCAGGCTCAGTGACTGATTCCTCCAAAGTGTTTGATTATGGCTAAGAAGTTTTCAGGATTAAAAGCCAGGAACCTGGACAGAGAAGCAGTCAGCCGCAGGGATCCAGGTGAGGAGAGGGAACTCAGGCATGCCCAAAGCAGCAGGGTAGGAGAGTGGGAGAAAGGGGATCAGAAGCCAGGAACCTAGAAAGAAGAACAGTCAGCCGTGGGGATCCAGGTGAGGAAAGGGAACTCAGGCATGCCCAAAGCAGCAGGGCAGGAGAGTGGGAGAAAGGGAATTAAAAGGCCCAGGAACCCAGATAGAGGAGGTATCACCACCCAGGTAAGGGTGGTATGAGAGGTTTCAACAGGGAGACAAACTTATCTGTCGGTTTCTCCTACAATGGTGATGTGTTGATGTGAGTCTTGAGGCTGAGCCACTGGTGTTTCAAACCCAGCGGGATGCACATGGTACACAGGTATCAGCTCAGCTTACAGACTGAGACAGACTAGGAAAAAGGAAGAGGCCATCCACTTCTCAAAGATTTGGCCAGGGAAAACCTTATGAATAGCACAGAAACAATGTCTGATATATTACCGCGCAACTTTATGAATAGTCTGATTAGGTTAGAAGGCTCCCAAAATAGGACTGGAAAAGAGGTGCATCATCTGAGTAAACCCAGAAGAAAGGAAATAAAGATTCAAGCAGAAATAAATGAAACAGAAAAATAATAGAAAGAATTAACAAGACTAGAAGTTGGTTCTTTGGAAGGATTAATAAGATTTACAAACCACTGGCAAATTTAACAAAGGGAAAATAAGAAGAAAATTCAAATAACATGAACAAGAAATTAAATAGGCAGAACTTACTGAAATAAAATGGATAATAATGGAATACTATGAAGAACTGTATTACAACAATTTCAAAAACCTAAAAGAAATGGACAGTTTCTAGAAATACACTGTATAGCCAAACAAACACAATCTGAGATAGAAAATTTGAACAGATCCATCACAAAAGAACAAATTAGTTTATTTTTTGGGGGGAAGGAACCTCCCTACAGAAAAATGTCCTCTCCCAGAAGCCTTCACTGATGAATTCTACCAAACATTCACAGAAGAACAAACACCAATTATACTCAAACTATTCAGAACAGAGAAAAGGATGGAACGCCCTTAAACTCATTCTATGAAACAGATATAAACTGATACCAAAATCAGGCAAAGACACGACTAAAAAAGAAAATTGTATACCAATATCCCTCATGAACATAGATGCAAAAATTCTCAACAAAATCCTAGCCAATAGAATGCAACAACATACCAAAATAAATAAATTAATAATAATACATCATGACCAAGTAGGACTCATATAAGTTATACATGGGTGGTTCAACAGTAGAAAAACAATCAATATAATCCACCACATGAAAAAAATCAAAAGAAAAGAACCACATAATTATATCCATCAATGCAGAAAAGGCATCTGATGAAATCCCACATCTATTTTTGATGAAAATGTTTGCCAAATTAGGAATAGAAGGACAATTACCTAACATAATTAAGGGCATATACACAAAACAAATGGATGACATTATTCTCAATAAAAAGAGTCTGAAAACACTCTCCTTGTGAATGAGTACCAGAAAAATATGACATTATCACTCCTCTTCAATATTATATTGGAAGTACTAGCCAGAGCAATAAGGCAAGAAAAGAAAATAAGAGGTACCCAAATTGGCCATGAAGAAGTAAAAACTACCATTATTTCCAGATGATATGATTCTATACATAGAAAATTCTAAAGAGTCAACAGAAAACTACCGGAACAAATAGAAGGATTCAGCAAAGTGGCAGAGTACAAGAAAAACATACAAAAATCAGTCAGATTTCTCTACACTAACAAAGAGAATTCTGAAAAGGAAATCAGGAGAACAATACAATTTATAATAACCACGTAAAAGATAAGTCCTTAGGAATGAATCTAACCAGGTGGTGTAGTGCCTAAGGCACGTGACTGCTAACCAGAAGGCTGGCAGTTCAAACCCACCAGCCACTCCTATGAGGGAAGGTTGGACCATCTACTTCTGTAGTGATACCACCTTGGAAACCCAAGGAAGGGTCGCTATGAGTTGGGTCCAACTTGAAGGCACATAACAACAATATACAAAGAAAACTATAGGTGGGTTCCAGTAAAATGGTGGAACAGGCAAATAGACTACACAGACAGACCCCCTTCAACAAAGAAAAGGGGAAGCAATTAACACAGATACATAAGATAATCCTGGACCCCTGAGCCTGGAAGGGAAGGATATAGAAGTGGACTAAACACCAATTAGTAGAAGAATTTGCATGAGAACACTGAAAAAGGAGACATACAGAGCTGCAGTCTGGCAGTGATCTTGACAGCACAAACAGCTTGGATATTGCCAAGTGGTGATACGACCTAAGAATTAACCTAAAATTCGGCCCTGTTAGCCAGGGATTGTATGGAGGACTACTATGGTGGCTGGTGAATAAAAGGGGAAGCAGTGGACAGGAAAGCAGTCTGACCTGTGGACTTTTGTCTGTCCAGAGGGTGCAGCCATTTTGAATGTTTACAAGCAGCTTGACAATTTTGGATATTTAAAGCGACAGCATTCTCCCAGACACCAGGGACTTAAGAACAGGTTCCACTTACCGGGAACCCAAGGACATTCCGTACCCAGACAACTGGAAAAGTTAGACATTCCCCTTGTTACTCTTATACCCCACATCCTCCTGGTGAACAGAGGTGCAGCCATCCCTCAGTCCCACCCACTTCTGGGCCAGCAGGAATTCCATCCCAGTCTGTGTGCTTGGATGGAGCCTGGGTGCCCTGCCCCGCCCTGCCCAGATTTTTTTTTTTTTTCTGTTTTTTAGTTTGTTTTTGTCTGTTTTAAAACTACTACTATTATTATTACTTTTGTCCTTTTTACGATTATTCTTTACTCTTTCCCTCCCAGGTTCTAGTTTTCAGCTTTTTTTCTTTTCCCTGTTCCTGGTTGCAATTTCTTTTTCTTTCTTTCTCCTGGTTAACCCAATTCCCTGTTTTTCTTTTTGTGTTTTTCCCATTTTTTTCTTCATTATTATCCTTCTCTACGTTTTTCTCTTATTGCCCTCTTCCCAAGTATTGCAGGTTTTTTTGTTTTCTTCTTTTGCCCTTTCTTCTGTTTTTGGTTACTGTTCCTGTGTGTGATTACATGGTATATTTTTTGTCCATGTGCTTTTACTTTTTAGATGGTTGCTCAATTGTTATTTTTGTCTAATGGACTGGAAGACAGCAAGAGTCCCCATATGACAGAACTACACCCACACCTCCTGCAGCTTCACTTACTGAATGAAAGCCACCATTTCCTTCTCTACCAATGGGCCAGTGATAAACAACCACCAAGAAGAGCCTGATTCACCCTTGGCTGCTCTTCAAAAACAGTTAACAGAGATATAAATACAACAATGCCATGATGTCTCAGAGAAAACAGACCATCATAGTCTACACAAAGAAGCAAGATAAAGTGGTAGAAACAAGGGAGCAGGATACAGACCCAGAACACATCCTTGAGGAAGATGCAGCATTGGAACTCTCTGATAAGGAATTCCAAATAATTATATTTAGGTATCTTCAAA
>NW_006921906.1:1120047-1121742 GCF_000298275.1 Orycteropus afer afer
CTATTCAACATTGTACTGGAAGTCCTAGCCAGGGCCATAAGGCAAGAAAGGGAAATCAAAGGCATCCAAATTGGTAAGGAAGAAGTCAAATTATCCCTATTTGCTGATGACATGATGCTATACCTAGAAAACCCAAGAGACTCAGTCAAAAATCTACTGGAACTAATTGAGAGATTTAGCATCGTGGCAGGATAAAAGAACAATATCCAAAAATCAGTTGGATTCCTCTACACCAATAAAGAGATTGCTGAAAAAGAAATAAGGAAATCAATACCATTTGCAATAGCTACTGAAAAAATAAAATATTTGAGAATAAATCTTACCAGGTACACAAAAGACTAACACAAAGAAAACTATAAAAAACTACTTTAAGAAACCATAAGATATCCACATAAATGGAAGAACAAACCATGCTCATGGATAGGAAGAGTGAACATTGTGAAAATGTCAATTATATCCAAAGCAATCTATATATTCAATGAGATCCCAATCCAGATCCCATCACTATTCTTCAAGGATATGGAAAAACCAATCACTAACTTTACATAGAAAGGAAAGAGACCTTGGATAAGCAAAGCATTATTGAAGAAGAAGAACAAAGTAGCAGGTCTCACACTGCTGGATCTCAAAACTTACTACACAGCCACAGTAGCCAAAACTGCCTGGTGTTGGGATAATGACAGACACATAGACCAAGGGAATAGAATTGAGAACCCAAAATAGATCCATTGACCTACGGTCAGCTGATCTTTGACAAAAGGCCAAAATCCATTAAATGCGGAAGAGAATGTTTGTTTAACAAATGGTGCTGGCAAAACTGGATATTCAATTGCAGAAAAATGAAACAAGATCTGTACCTCACACCATACACAAAAACTAACTCCAGATAGATCAAAGACTTAAATGTGAAACCTAAACCTGTAGAGTTCCTCAAGGAAAACCTAGGAGCAAATTTAGGGGCTCTAATTTATGACATAAATAGACTATCAAGCATAACCCAAAATGCACAAACAGCAGAAGATCAACTAGATGAATGGGACCTTCTAAAAATTAAATTTTTATGAGCTTCCAAAGACTTCTCCAAAAGAGTTAAAAGAGAACTTAAAGATTGGGAAAAAATTATTTGACAGTGACATATCTGACAAGGGACTTATCTCTAGAATTTATAGGAAACTCCTACACCTCAATAACTAAAAGATAAAAAATCCAATTAAAAAATGGGCAGAAGACATGAATAGACACGTCACCAAGGAGGATATTCAGGTGGCCAACAAACATATGAAGAAATGCTCATGATCATTAGCTATTGTTGTTGTTATTATGTGCCATTGAGTTGGACCCAACTCATAGAGAACCCTTCTTCAGTTTCTGAGGCAGTATCACTACAGAAGTAGATTGCCCAACCTTCCATCTGAGGAGTAGCTGGAGGATTTGAACTACCAGCCTTCTGGTTAGCAGTCAAGTGCCTTAGGCACTACACTACCAGACTTCTTCATAAGCTATCAGAGAGATGCAAATCCAAACAACAATGAGATACCATCTTGCTCCAACACTAGTAGCAAAGTTCAACAAGACACAAAATAAGAAATGCTGGTGAGGATGTGGAGAGATTGGGACTCTCATACACTGCTGGTGGGACTGTAAAATGGTACAACCATTGTGGAAAGCAGTATAGTGATTCCCTCAAAAGTTGGA
>NW_006921906.1:1123671-1124494 GCF_000298275.1 Orycteropus afer afer
ATCTCTCTGATGGCCAATGATTGTGAGCATCTTTTCATGTATTAGCTGACCACCTGAATATCATCCTTGGTGAAGTGTCTATTCATGTCTTCTGCCCATTTATCAATTGGATTGTTAATTCCTTTGGTGTTGAGGTATTGGAGTTCTCCATCAATCTTAGAGATAAGTCCCTTGTCAGATATGTAATTATCAGCAATATGAATTTTTTGCTGTCATTTTTGTCATGTTCTTTTTCATTGTGTTGATTTCTTTGTTCCATATAATTTTCTATGCTGAGCTCATTTTGTTTATGAATCATGTTATCACTTCCTTCATTGCTATTATTTTAATATTTGCCAAATATTTATGCTGGTCCTCTTATTTTGATGTGAAGGTTTAACATTTTTCTTTGAGGTTACCTTGTGATTTATAGTTTTTTTCCAAAGTTTAGAACAGTCCATTGTATCTTGTAGTTGTCTTGACTTCCCTACCATCTAGAAGTTCTGTAACGACACAGATATTTTTCCCCCATTTTGGTTCGTAGTTGTCCTCATTTGTCGGTTGGTGTCTCCAGTTTCCTGTTTACAATCTTATAGGCTTATTTACTTTGGATACTTCCATAGCTGAGTTGGTTTCTAGGTTATATCATCATGTGTGTTAATGGTCAGTTGTTGTTGGCTGTTGTTGCGTCTCTGTCCAAAGGGTTCTCTTTAGCATCTCTTGTAAGGTTGGTCTGGTTTTAACCAATTCCCTTAATTTCTGCTTATCTGAAAATTTCCTAATTTCACCATCATATTTAAGGGACAATTTTGCTGGGTACATAATTCTTGGTTGGAAATTTTTT
>NW_006921906.1:1125204-1140163 GCF_000298275.1 Orycteropus afer afer
AGAGTTCCAATGCTGTGTCTTCCTCAGAGATGTGTTTTGGGTCTGTATCCTGGTCCCTTGTTTCTCCTGCTTTATCTTGCTTCTTTGTGTGGACTGTGATGCTCTGTTGTCTCCAAGGCATTGTGACGTTTTTGTGTTTATATTTAATTGGTGATTATATGTTGGAGTGACTTGCCCACAATTTTCGTTTTCTTTGTTTTGTTTGTATGTGATCTATACAGGCAGGGTACTGTCCTGTGCTCCTCTATTTCCTAGTTGACAGCACTTATACACTCACCACCTGTCTCCTTTCCTTTGTCAGCCTCTCATATGTCCTTGCCGATCCTGGCAAACAGAGCCTGTTCTTAGGTCCCTGGAATCCGAATGAGAATGCTGTCACTTTAAAATACAAAATGGTTGCCACTTGTAAACATTCACAATGGCTGCACCCTCGGTCACTTTAAATACCCAAAATGGCCACCATTTGTACACATACAAAATGGCTGCACCCTTGGTCACTTTAAATATCGAAAATGGCTGCCACATGTAAACAAAATGTCTGTACTCTCTGGACAGGAAAAAGTCCATAGCTCAGGTTGTCTCCCTCCCTGTTGTTTCCCTTCCTAGTCATAGGCCACCAGAGCAGTTGTCCCTGCAGCCCTTGGTGACTGGGACAGATCTTTAGGTCAATTCTCAGGTCCCAACACTACTTGGAAATATACAGGCTGTTGGTCTTGTTAGAGTAGCTGACAGTCTGCAGCTCTTACTATCTCTGTACTCACTGTTTTCATTCAGGTTTTTCCACCAGTTGGTGCCTAATCCACTTCTGTATAGTTCCTTTCAAAGCTAAGTGTTTCAGGATTATCTTCTGTATCTCTGTCAATTGGTTTTTCTTTTCTTTGTTGAGGAGGGTCTATTTCCCTTGTCTGCATATTCCTCCATCTTATCGGAAGTCTGGCATCTTAAATATTGCAAATAGCCATCTAGATGCAACGATGGGACTCTCCTCATCCAGAGCAAAGAAGAATGAAGAAAACCAAAGATTCATGGAAACCATTAGTCCTAGCAACTGGTACACTGTATGATCCACAGCCTATATGACTATGAGACCAGAAAAACTAGATGGTGCCCCACTACCACTGTCAACCACTTGGAGGGGGATCTATGTAAGAGATCCTGGATAGAGAGGGAGAACAATGTGGAACAAAACTCAAAATCATTTGGAAAAAAATGGGGGACCCGGTTTGCTGGTCTGATAGAGCCTGGTGGAACCACTGAGACTATGGCCCCTAGCTGCCCTTCAGGTCTGGGATTGAACCCACACTTGTGGCTTCCAGGCAAACAAAAGACAGGCATATGAGTTGAACATTTACCCCAGGTAGATACATTCCTTGGAGAGAACAATCATGGGTGAAAGAAGGGCTGTTGATGCACAGGGAGACAGCTCAGGGGGCAGGACTGCATGGAGGGCTGGACACGGGAAGAGATAACTACGGGGCAGAAGTGAGAGGAGAGCTGTTGCACTGTGGTAAATTGAGAGTCAATGTCATGAGACAAAGTGTATGTGAACTGCTGTATGGAAAGTGAATTTGCTCTGTAAACTTTCACCCAAATCACAAAAAAAAAAAAAAGAAAGAAAAACTATAAAATGCTACTACAAGAAAACCTAAATAAATGTAAGAATATACCGCTTCATGGATAGGAAGACTTAACATTGTGAAAATGTCAATACTACCCAAAGTGCTATAAAGATATAATGCAATTCCAATCAAGACTCCATCATCATTCTTTAAAAAGATTGAAAAACTAATCACCAGCTTTACATGTAAAGGATAAAGACCCCAGATAAGCAAAGCACTACTGAAGAAGAACAAATTAGGTGTCCTCACTCTCTCCAATCTCAAAACCTAATATACAACCACAGTGGTCAAAATACCCTGGTATTGGTACAATGACAGACACATAGATCAATGGAAAAGAATTGAGAACTCAGAAGTAAATCCATCCACCTATGGACAGTTAGCAGCTGGAATGCTCCTTGGAAGTGAGAATGGCCAGACTTTGTCTCACCTACTTTGGTCATGTTGTTAGAAGGAACCATTCCCTGGAGAATGCTTACCATGCTTGGTAAAGTGGAGGGTCAATGAAGAAGGGGAAGGACCTCAATGAGATGGATTGACACAGTGACTGCACGGTTGGCTCAGGTATAGCAAGGATCGTAAGGCTGGCACAAGACCAGGCAGTATTTCGTTCTGCTGTGCATAAGATCGTTATGAATTGGAGATGACTCAATGGCACCTAACAACAACAACAATGGACAGCTAATCTTTGACAAAGAGCCAAAACCCATAAAATAAGGAAGAGAGTCTCATTTTAAATGGTTCTAGCAAAATTGGATACACATTTGAAGAAAAAGGAAATAGGATCCACAATTCTCATCATAAACAAGAATTAACTCAAAATGGATCAAAGATCTACCTAAATGTGAAACCTAAAACCATAAATATCGTCAAACAAAATATAGGGGCAGATGTAGGTACCCTAATACATGCATAAATACACTGTAAAACATAAGTAAAAATGCACAAAGCAGTAGACAAAATTGATGACTGGGGTCTCCTAAAAATTAAATATTAATGCACATCAAAAAGCCTCACAAAAAAAGTAAAAAGAGAACCTGCAGACTAGGAAAAATGTCTCAGCAATGACCTATCAGACAAGGAACTAACCTCTAAAATTTATAGAAAAATTCACGTTTCAACAACAGAAAGATAAAAAATCCAATTAAAAAATAGGCAGATGACATGAACAGACAAAGACGACACTGAGATTGCCAAGAAGCATTATGAAGAAATTCTTGCAATCATTAGCCATTCCAAAAATCCAAACCAAACTCACTGCTTTCGAGTCAGATCTGACTCAGAGTAATCCCTCCTTGGGTTTCCAAGGAGGTATCTCTATAGAAGTAGATTGCCCAATCTTCCTTTCAAGGAGTGGCTGGTGGGTTTGAACCACGCACCTTCTGGTTAGCAGTCAAATGCCTTTCGCACTACACTGCCAGAGCTCCTCCAACATGAATAGCAAAGTAAAAAAAAACCAAAAAAACAGAAAACAACAAACGCTGGAAAGGGTGTAGAAAAACTGGAATCCTTCTCCACTGCTAGTTTGACTGTAAACTGGTACAAACCCTGTGAAACATGGTATGGTACTTCCTTAAGAAGTTGGAAATAGAAACACCATATGATCCAGAAATGCCATTGCTAGGTATATATACTAAAGCAACAAGATCTGTGCTTTATGAACAAATATAAACATACTCATATTTATCACATTTGGCTGAAAGCAAAGCATGCAAGAAATATGTTTACATATTGACCACACAAAAGCATTCAACTGTATGGGTCATAACAAATTATGAATAATGTTGTAAAGAATAAGAATTCCAAAACACTTAACTGTTGTGGTAGTTAAATTCATGTGTCAACTTGGCTGGGCCTGGTTGAGTGGCTAGGCAGCTGGATGTAGTATTCCCCATGATGAGACTGGTAATCAACTCTATGGTGGAATCAACTGTGAGCAGCTAAATAGCTGCCTTAGGGATGTGGTCTGCTTCCTGTATATAAGGAGAATCCTTGGGGATAGTCTCTACCTTATGGCATGTTTGGACCCTGCATGGAGCCATGTCACTGTTCAGCAGCCTGCCATGCTCTGCCGACCTTGGGACTTATAACAGACTTGAATTAATGGCCTGCCATGTGGTTTGGTTACATTAGGACTATGCCTTTTTCCTTGTTAACCTTGGGCTTGGCAGACTCAGCAGCCAGCAGCTGTCTGAGTGAAGAAAAGCCTCTAGCTTCAGTGGACTGGAAGCTGGAGACAGAGCTAAAGCCCAAGACTGAGGGGCTTTCACCCAGCCCCTAGAGCCTGGCACATTGAACTTGGACATAAAGCCCCCAAACTCTAAGAGAATAAACTCCTGTTTGTTAAAGTCATCCCATTTGTGGTATATTTTTGTCAGAGGGGCACTAGGTAACTAGAACAATTGTGATCATGAGGAACCTATACATAGACCAAGAGGCAGCTGTTAGTACAGAACAAGAGGATAGTGCATGGATTGAAATCACAAAAGGTATGTATTGAGGTTGTATCCTTTCACCATACTTATTCAATCTGTATACTGAGCAAATAATCCAAGAAGTTGGACTATATAAAGAACAACATGGCATCAGCATTTGAGGAAGACTCATTAACAACCTGTGATATGCAGATGGCACAACCTTGCTTGTTGCAAGTGAAGAACACTTGAAGCGCTTACTGATGAAGATCAAAGACTACAGCCTTCAGTGTGGATTATACCTCAACATAAAGAAAACAAAAATCTTCATGACTGGACCAATAAACAACATCATGAAAAATGGAGAAAAGAGAGAAGTTGTCAAAGACTTCCTTTTACTTGGCTCCACAATCAATACCCATGGAAGCAGCCGTCAGGAAATAAAATGACATATTTCACTGGGCACATCTGCTGCAAAAGACCTCCTCTTTTAAGTGTTAAAGAACAAAGATATCACTTTGAAGACTAAGGTGCACCTAATCGAAGTCGTGGTATTTTCAATCACCTCATGTGCATGTGAAAGCTGGACAATAAATAAGGAGGACTGAAGATAAATTGAAGCATTTGAATTGTTGTATTGGTAAAGAATACTGAAAAGACCATGGACTGCCAGAAGAATGAACAAATCTGTCTTGGAAGAAGTACAGCCAGAATGCTCCTTAGAAGTGAGAATGGCCAGACTTCATCTCCCATTCTTTGGTCATATTGTCAGAAGGGACGAGTCCCTGGAGAAGGATATCATGCTAGTTAAAGTAAAGGGTCAGCAAAAAAGGAGAAGACCCTCAACAAGATGGATTGACACAGTGGCTGCAATAATGGGCTCAAGCAGAGCAACTATTGTGAGGATGGTGCAGGACCAGGTATTGTTTGTTCTGTGGTACACAGGGTTGCTATGAGTCGGAGCCCACTTGATGGCACCTAATAACAACAACATGTTCATTACAGCGTTATTCACAATAGCAAAAAGAAAGAAACAACTTAAGTGCCCCAGAATGGATGAATGGATAAATAAACTATGGTATATACACACAGTGGAGCACTACACAACATTAAAGAGTAATGACGAATGTGCAAACACTTCATAACATGCATGAACCTGGAGGTGCTGATTGACTAATTTGTCAATCAGAAAAGCACAAACATTGTGTGAGATCACTATTATAAAAAGTCCTAAAAAAGTTTACACACAGAAAGAAACATTCTTTGAAGGTTACTAGGAGTGGGAAGGAAAGGGAGGGCGAATCACTAAGTTGAGGGTAGAGACATATTAACTTGGGTGAAAGCAGTATACAATAAGGGGAGATCAGCACAAAATGATCAAGGCGAAGGAAGACACTGGGAGGAACACAAATGTCAAAGACAACAAAGGAAATACTACTACATACACAATCCTGCAATAACAGTAATAATAATCTATGAGTGGATACATAGATAGATACACAAGCTGAACAGGTATGGGAAGGTAAATGGGACTATATCCACATATATATATATAGGTTTGACAGAGGACATTTCTATATATGTATTTATATGTGTTGCAAATATATCCATGAACATAGTAGAGCACACATGGACAACATTATGAAAATTACATAGCCATAATCAAACATCTTGAGGGAAGAAGTTCCTGGGCCTAGCAGTTCTGGGCCATAGTCTTGGGGGACATCAAGATCAACTGGCATATAACATAATCCACAAAGAAAATGTTCTACATCCTTCTTTGGTGTGCAAAGATTGGGATCTTAAAAGCTGCCTGGGATCGTGATCTGCCATGTAAGGTGCAACTATTGCTTTCTCCCCATCCAGAACAAAGAAGACTGGAGAAAATCAAAGACACAAGGAAATAATTTGTCCAAAGGAGTAATGGACCATGTGAACCTCAGCCTCCATGACCCTGAGAACAGAACTAGGCTGTGCCTGGCTATCACTACTGACAATTCTGCAATGTATCATGGTAGAAGTCCTGGACAGAGTGGGAGAAAAACATGAAACAAAACTCCATCATAAAAAAAATAAAATGAGGCTTACTGGTCTGATAGGCACTGGTAGAATATCCAAGACTATGGCTCTTAGACATCCTTCAAGCCTGGAGCTGAACTCACCCCTGGAGCTCAACTTTCAGCCAAACAATTCCACCCACTGCTATCAAGTTGATTCTGACTCATACTGAACATATAGGACAGAGCAGAATTGCCCCATAGGGTTTCTAAGGTTGTAAATCTTTACAGAAGTGGAGTGCTTCATCTCTCTTCCACAGATCAGGTGGTGGGTTCGAGATACTGACCACTAATCTTTTGATTAGCATCCAAATGCCTTAACCACTGTGTCTTAACACCAGAGTGTCTTAGTCAAATAATAGATATGTCTTTAAGGTGAATAGTACATACTTCTTAGAACAAAAAATCATACACAATCAAAAGGGTAGCATTTGCCCAGGGATAAAGCTCAGAAGGCAGGAAGCGAAGGGAAAGAAAGAGGAATGGAAATAGTAAACACAGGGAAGTGGGAAGGGTGCTATTACATTGTGGGGATTGCAATCAATATCATGAAACAAAATGCGTCTGAAATGTTGAATGGAAAACCAATTTGCTCTGTAAACTTTCACCCAAATCGCAATAAAAAAATATTTTTTTTTAATGTACCCTACATAGACAAGCAAAATGATGAAAAGGGAATATATCCATGACCATACATAGCCTTGACAGATGGTATTTCAACATACATATTTTTATGTGCAATAAAAATGTCCATATATATAATAGAGCTAACAGTAGGCTAAGTTATGATAACTCCTTAGCCAAAGCTAAACACCTTGAGGGAAAGAGTCATTGGGCCCACGGGTATGGGACCAGGTCACAGGGGCTATCAAGCTCAATTGGCATAAAATACTACACAAAAACTTTGTTCTACATCCTACTTTGGTAAGTAGCAACTGCGGTCTTAAAAGCTAGCAAGTGGCCATCTAGATGCAACAATTTGTCTCTTCTCATTCAGACCAAAGAAAAGTAAAGAACATCAAAGACATATGGAAACAATTAGTCCAAGGCACTAGTAGACCATGGAATCAGAAGAACTAGATGGTGCCCAGTTACCACTGTCAACCCCTTGGAAAGGGCTCAAAATTGGAGATCATGTTTAGAGTAGGAAAAAAATGTGGAATAAAATTCAAAATCATAAAAAGGATCAGGTTTACTAGTCTGATAGAAACTGGTAAAACCCCCAAAACTATACCCTTTAGTTACTCTTCAGGAACAGAATTGAATTCACTCTATCACTCTAACTTCTAACTGAAAAATTGGCAGGCCTACAAGGTGAACAAGCACACCAGATAAGTACTCTCCTTAGAACAATTAACCACGGAAGATCAGAAGGGCAGCAATTGCACATAGAGAAAGTTTAGAGGGCAGGAATGCATAGGAAAGGACACAAGGGTAAACACAGAGAGGAAGCTGGAAGAGAGCTGTTACATTGTAGGGATTGCAATCAATGTCACAAAACAAAATGTGCAAGAACTATTGAATAGGAAATGAATTTGCTCTGCAAACTTTCACCTAAATCATCATAAAAAAGGAAAAATAAGTAAATGAGTAAATAAAAACACAGTCACTTGAAAGAAAAAAATATATATTCCTTACTTAAAAAAAAGAACAGAAAAAAATGTAACATAAAGAGATTTTTCAGTGATCTCATTAACAAAAACAAAAAGTAGAATTTGGTGCATTTCTCTATCAGGTATTCATTCAATTTCAAAAGAATGAAATTTCTTTTCTTCCGTATGTTGAGTCCAAAAATTAACTTTTAATTTCACTTCCAACTCTGAAGTTGTTAGCATATTGTGACCTAGCATTGCCAAATGAGCTTATTCAGTTTATTAAAAATTATTAACAATATATTAACATGTGTTTTAATGATTGTGGTACTTAAATTTGTTTGTCAACTTGGCTGGGCCTGGTTGAGTGACTGGGCAGCTGATGGTAGTTATTCCCCATGATGAGACTGGCAATCAGCTCCGTGGTAGGATCTGCCACAAGCAGCTAAGTAGCTGTCTTTGGAATGTGGTCTGCCTCCTATATATAAGGAAAAGGCTTTGGGAATGGTCTCTAGCTTATGGTATGCTTGGACCCTGCATGTAGCCATACCGTTGTTCAGCAGCCTGCCATGCTCTTCTGACCTTGGGACTTACAATAGATGTGATAGTTGGAGCTGTGTGTCAACTTGGCTGTACCCCAGGTCTGTGTGGTTGTTCCCATGATGGAATCTGAATGTTCAATCTGTTCTGAGTGGCCAATCTGCCCAGGGGAGTTTTCCTAGGGGTGTGGCCTGCTTCCAGGATATCCAGGGACATCCCGGGAAGAGAGACATTCTTCTGTGGATCTGGATCCTAATGTGCTGACTACAACCTTCCATGAGTGAGCAGCCCACTGCTTGGCCTGGAGATCTTGGATTCGTCTTTCGTTGGAGTCAACAACCAGTGTACTGCCTGCCAGCCTTGAATTTCTCAGCCCCCTGTGGTTGTGGAAGCTAAGGCTGCCTCCAACCCGATGTTTCCTCCAGGGACTTTGGACTTGCCCACTTCTATACGTTCGTTTGTGAGCCATTTTCCTAAGAGAAATTTCTCTCTCTCTCTCTCTCTCTCTCTCTCTCTCTCTATATATATATATATAAGCTTTGCTGGTTTTGTTTCTCTAGAGAACCCAGTCTAACACATTAATTCAATTAATGGCTTGCTGTGTGGTTTGGTCACATCGAGACTGCCATTTTATTTGTCGACCGTGGGCTTGTTAGCCTCAGCAGCCACTAGCTGCCTGACTGAAGAGATGCCTCTAGCTTCAGTGGGCCAGGAGCAACAAGAGATAGAGCTGAAGCCCAAGGTTGAGGGGCTTTTACACAGCCCCTAGAGCCTGGCACTTTGAACTTGGACTTAAAGCCTCCAAATTGTAAGAGAATAAACTCCTGTTTGTTAAGGCCAACCCATTTGTGCTACTATATTCCTGTCAGAGTGGCACTAGGTAACCAAACAATGATTGTATATTTAAGACCTATTTTCTAAATGATATTTCCTTATTAGCAATAGAAATTTTCATATGTAATTTATACCACCATCTTTCTATGAACAACCCACGAATATTCATATGAAATAGTATTAAACTGATTCATATTAAATTACTGATTTCCTAGATTAAAAATAATTGAAAACTCAGTGCCATTCAGTTCAACATTAAAAACCTACAATTTATCCACTCTCCATTTTATTACAAATCACTATGAAAATCTAAAGTTCATGCTTTAATAAAATTAATAAAAATAAAATTAATAAAATTTCATGCTTTAATAAAATTGCTCATCTCTATGCCATTAGGAGCTCTGATAGTATAGTGGTTAAGACATTTGGCTGCTAACCAAAAGGTCAGTGGTTCGAACCCACCAGCCACTCCATGGAAGAAAGATGGGGCAATTTGCTTCCATAAAGATTTACAGCCTTGGAAATCCAATGGAGATCACAGTGAGTCAAAATCAAATTGATGGCAGTGAGTTTGGTTTTGGTTTCTCTATGCCACTAATCAGCAGTTTTAAAAGGTGCTATCAACAAATGGCTTTCTTTCTCACCACCATTGAGTCTAATCTGATGCAGAGTGATCCCTCCTTGGCTTTTTGAGGTGGTATCACCACGGAAGTAGGTTGCCCAATCTTCCTTCCTCTGGTGGCTGGTGGGTTTGAACCTCCAGCTTTCTGGTTAGCAGCCTTAGGCACTAAGTCACCAGAGCTCCTACTAACAAATGGCTAGTGTAATCACATTTAGTTATGTTTTTATCAAGGCCAATATTCATTTGTTTTTCCTTTTAGCATTGCTTTGGACATGACAATGTGAAGGCTGCTCTCTCTCTCTCTCTCTCTCTCTCTCTCTCTCTATATATATATATATATATATTTAGCTGATTTGATTGTTTTAAAAATCATATAAATGTCAAAACACTGCCTGTTGTGAATGTATCACATGTTTTACAATAAAATAATTCTTTCTCGTATTTCCTTGGATGACCATGTCATATAATAAGTAAAATGCAACAATACCCCCAACTTTCATTCTTCCAAATGGTTGAGTTGTAAAAATGTCCCATTATCTCAGCTTTTACATAAACTCATCAAGAGGTAGCGTAGTGGTTAAGGCACTTGACTGCTAACCAGAAGGCTGGCGGTTCAAACTCACCAACCACTCCTCGGAAGGAAGATGGGGCAATCTACTTCCGTAGTGATACTGCCTCGGAAACCCAAGGAGGGGACGCTATGAGTCGGGTCTGACTCGATGGCACATAACAACAACAACAAGGGGTGGGGGGAGCAAAGTTTCAAAACTTCTTAGCCACAGCCAACCACCTTGAGGGAGTGAGTTGTTGGGCCTCTGGACTTGGGACCATGCTTGTGGGGAACATCAAGCTCAATTGGCCTAGCATACTACACTAAAATATTGTTCTACATCCCAGTATAGTGAGTAACGACCAGGATCCTAAAAGCTTGCAAGCAGCTATCTAGATGCAATAATTGGTCTCCTCATTCAGAGCAAAGAAAAATGAAGAAAAACAAAGACACATGGAAACAATTAATCCAAGGGACTAGTGGACCAGGCGAATCTCAGCCTAATTGACCCTGAGACCAGAAGAACCAGATGGGACTTGGGTAGCACTGTCAACCACTCAGCAAGGGATAAGTGCAGGAGATCCTGGGAAGAGTGGAAGAAAAATGTAGAACAGAACTGAAAATCATTCAAAAAAAAAAAAAAGGCTTACTGCTCTGATGTTGTTGTTGTTGTTGTTGTTGTTGTTATGTGCTGTCGAGTGGGACCCAACTCATAGCGACCCCTCCTTGGGTTTCCGAGGCAGTATTACTACGGAAGTAGATTGCCCCATCTTCCTTCCGAGAAGTGGCTGGTGGGTTTGAACCGCCAGCCTTCTGGTTAGCAGTCAAGTGCCTTAGGAACTATGCTATAAGAGGTGAAATCCCTGAGATTATGGAGCTAGTCACCCTTCAGGCCTGGAATTGAACTCACCCCTGTGGCTTCCAGCCAAACAACAGACAGGCATACACCAGTTAGGTAGGTACACTCCTTAGAACAATCACTTATGGAAGATCAGAAGGGCAGCATTTGCACAGGGAGAAAGCTCAGAAGACAAGAATGCATAGGAAAGAAGGAATGCACAGAAAGTGGGAAGAGAGCTGGTACATTATGGGGATTGCAATCAACATCCTGAAATAAAATGTGTAAGAACTACAGTAGGGAAAATGAATTTGCTCTGTAAACTTTCTCCCAAATCACAATAAATAAATAAATAAAATGTTGCTTGCTTGCTCATTCTCAGATTCTTCTTTGAGATTTTCAGGCAAGCTATTAATCATCTCATAGGTTTCTCTGTCACCTTTGATACTTTATCAAACCAGTTCCTATAGAGTTAATTCTGACTCATGGAGATCCTCATATGTGTTTCAGAGTAGAACTGTATTTCATGGGGTTTTCAATGGTGGTAGTCTTTCAGAAGGAGATCACCAGGGTTTCCTTCCAAAGCCCTCTTGGTGGTTTCCGATCATCAACCTTTAGGTTTGTAGTGGAGAGCAAACTGTGAGCACCACCCATGAATATTTTCACATTCCAGAGGCCTGGAGAAACAGAAGAGCTGGTGGCATTCTGGTCATCAGGATCTACCTATTTCAAAAACAGCCTCCTTACAGGTGTTATCTCTTGACCTGGACTCTTTCTGGCCACATGCTTCCACGGACCCAGCAAGCAGTATTTAAGGAAGTGAGTTCTCCATGCCTTACTTATCAAAGTGCTTCATCCCAATATTTTGAGTAGCTCTCTTGTTGGCTTGCCCTGAACCTCAAACTTCTGGGGTTCTCCTAAGGATCTCCTGGCTCCTGTTGTCTCCCCATGCACATTATCTTCTGTGATGTGTCTACATGTTTTCCACCTGCTTGGCTCTGACTTCCTTTTCTAACTCATGTTCCTTGTCTTTGCCTAATTTGACTCATCATCATCTTCAAACTGCTGAACCTTCAAACTTTGCTTCTGATTTCCTGTCCCTATGTCTACAGCAACCTAAACTGCAGTGAGACACCAGCTTTGACCTTTTCAAGAAACCTTCCCTTAAGACTCACCTTTATTTCTCCTCCTCCATTGCAAACTCAGCTCCCCACTAGGTGTTTGATGATTACTAGGAGCTCTGGTAGCATAGTGGCTAAGACACTTGCCTGCTAACCAGACGGCTGGCGGTTCAAACCCACCAGCCACTCCTCGGAAGGAAGGTTGGGCAATCCTACTTCCGTAGTGATACTGCCTCGGAAACCCAAGGAGGGGTCGCTATGAGTCGGGTTTGACTCGACGGCACATAACAACAACAACAACAATAATATCTTACGCTTCCTTTACACTCTCTTGTTTACAAAGCAGTTATCACATTGATACCAAAACATGTAGAGCATTCTGGAATCCTAGAGTCAGGGGATGTTGCAGGGTTGATTACCTATGCTGGTGTGTAAACCAGTGATGGGTTTAAGATAATTTAGGGGGCAGGGAGGAAGCCTCCAATTTACTGTCTCCATTCTGAAAATCCAATTCAATTGCTCTGAAGTTTGTAAGAATCTATGTTTTACCCCATGTGGCTTTGATGCTTGGCCATCTCATTTCTAAAGGATACTTAGGTAGTTTCCAATTAAGCCTCACCATTGTAAGGAAAGGAGTTCTGGTGGTGTAGTGCCTAATGCATTTGACTGCTAACCAGAAGGCTGGCGATTCAAACCCACCAGCCACTCCTCGGAAGGAAGACTGGACAATCTATTACCATAGTGATACCACTTCAGAACACGCTATGAGTCGGATCCAACTGGACAGCAGTGAGTACGTTATTGTAAGGAAATCTGGCATCATGAAAGTCCATTCTCTTGTTGAGTAGCTCACACAGTTGGGAAGTTTGTACTGGTCTGAGCCAAAGCTAAATTTAACCTATTGTTGTTAGTTGCTGTAGAATCAGTTCCAACTCCTGTCAACCCCAAATGTGCAAAACAGCTCCATAGGGTTTTCAAGGCTGTGACCTTTTGGAAGTCAATTGTTGTTGTTGTTGTCATGTGCCGTCAAGTCGGACCCAACTCATAGCGACCCCTCCTTGGGTTGCCGAGGCAGTATCACTATGGAACTAGATTGCCCCATCTTCCTTCCAAGGAGTGGCTGGTGGGTTTGAACAGCCAGCTCTCTGGTTAGCAGTCAAGTGCCTTAGCCAGTATGCTACCAGAGCTCAATAGCCAAATCTATCTCACATGGTGTCTCTGAGTGGGTTTAAACCACTAACTTTTCATCTAGTAGTCAAGCACTTACCTGTTTGCATAGGGCCAGATTACCTAATAAGCACGGTAAACCTGTGCTTACTGTGGTTACTGAGTACTATATATCTGATTGTAAACTTGAAAAGAGGCCTTGATTCTATAGGCAAGGGCTGTGGGGCTGGGAGAGAGACAGATGTTTGCCCTACCTAGAAGCAGAATCTTTGATGTGGTGAAAAATGTGAAGTTGTTCAATGTAGATTAGAGAGTAAGCACAAATAAACCTGTGCTTGCCTTTCTTATTGGGTAATCCAACTGATTATTTGTACCACTCAGGGAGTCCTTGATGTGTGCAAACCAAAAAAAAAAGTCACTGCCATCAAGTTGATTCTGACTCATAGTAACCTCCATTGTGTTTCCAAGGCTGCAAATCTTTACAAGCAGACTGCCTCATCTTTCTTCCATGGAGCAGCTACTGCATTTGAACTGCCAACCTTTTGATTAGCAGCCCAATGCCTTAACCACTATACCACCAGAGTTTCTTTGATATGTCCAAAGTAGTAGTTAAATCAAAGAATAGTTTCAGAGTTTCTCTCCTTATCAATTACAGAAAGGAAAATGGTAATTTCAGAATGGAGAAACCTTGCAAACATCCACCTAAGTTATCAAGGTTGGCAGCACCAGAGATGGGACTGTTTGACATCATGTGTCTCCTGATGTGATCCACTGATAAAAGCACAGCTTCATTTCTGTGATATTCTTGCTAATAATAGCTATTAGTTAACTCCGGACAAACCTAGATTGAGGGACAGCCTGCAGAACAAAACCAGTATTCATTAAAACCATCAAGATCTTGAAACACAAGGAAAGGCCAAGCAACTTCTCCACACTGAAGTAGAATGAAAAGACAAGACTCTCGAAATTTAGACTACCAGGTTATAAATAGAATTCAAATACATATAAGAAATTAAATAATAGGAAATTCCAGTGCTCTTGTCAGTACCTTGGAAATTCTCAGCAAATGTCAGTGACTCCACTCCTGGTGGAAAACTTACCAATAATTGTATTTTTATTGTTTTGAGAAATTCTAACATCATAATGATCAAAGAACAATAAATCCATAAGTATATTAGTGTATCCAGGAGGAAAATTCTTTAAATCCCTTTTTTAATGAAATGAAGAAATATTTTTATTTTTTAAGACTTGTATTTTTGCTTCTCCTTTTCCTTCCTTAAGATTCAAGTCTTTGGAGAGATCAGTTGTTCCATCTATAAAATGGAGTAGCCAGTGTTTCCACCAAAACCAAAACCCAGTTGCCACTAACTTGGGTACTTTTTAACTATATTTCAAAGAGATCCTATTGAAAGACTCTTAGCCCTGGCAGGTGTCATATAACTTGGAGATCATGTTGGGATAGGAAGTTCAAACAAATATGTTTGATCATACAAAATTAACTTTCTCATAGCAGAAGGGGGAGCTCTGGTAGCATAGTGGCTAAGGCACTTGACTGCTAACCAGAAGGCTGGCGGTTCAAACCCACCAGCCACTCCTCGGAAGGAA
>NW_006921906.1:1140278-1142106 GCF_000298275.1 Orycteropus afer afer
ACAACAACAACAACATAGCAGAACGCTTTGAGACAAGGCTGGTTCTTTCAGTCACCATGGGGCTCTTAACATCTCCATTTGTGTAGACAAAATATACATACAGATGACCTGAGGGATGTGGAGCCAAGTTATTTTTCTTCTATTAAAGTTACAGTGGAATGGCTGACCTTGAAATTATACTAACGAAGAACAGGTGCTAAAACAAACCTTAACTATTACAAAATCACAATATGCAGTGACAAGGCCAGTTATTCTCCAGGTGCTTTTTCTGTATCTGCCAATTCTATTAACCCTTTGGTCTATACTAGGAGACTTCTGTCTTCCCCCAGGAAGCACTGCTGCCATGCTCAATGGTGCTCAAACTTGAGTACACATGTGAACAACTCTGGCTTTTTAAAAATGTAGCTATCTTTACACTGCCACTGGAAAATCTGATTCCAACTCTTGGAATAGGTTGTGCAGTGGGGATGGAGCTATCTTACCAAAGCAACCAGGGGACTTCACAGGAGTATTCAGTGTCACAAAACATGGCTAAAACTCAGCATTTCCAGGATTTGTCTAATAACAGAAATCACCTAAGTGCTTGCTAACAACATAAATTCATATGCTCTAACCCAGAACAGTGCTGCAACTACAGACTCAAGCATAACAATGATTGTGAGGATAGTGCAGGACTGGGTAGTGTTTTATTCTGCTATGAGCCAGAACTGACTCACTGGCACCTAACAACAACAAGAACAACTCACAGGTACTAAGTCAGAATTTTCAGAGGATAAGGCTGGGAATGTGGCTTTTTATTTTTTAATAAATACACCATATAATGAGTAATTCTTCTGATTGATCAAGTTTTGGAAATGTTCCAATATACTGTTGTTATGCCAAGAGCAATCTGCAGACCAGAAGAACCAGCATCACCTGGGAGCTTGTTGGAAATGTGGACTCTCAGGCTCCACTCCAGAGCTACTATAGCAGAATGCATAGTATAGCAAGATCCTCAGGTAATGCCCATGTGTGTTAAAGTTTGAGAAGTACTGTTGTAGACCACATCTCTAATGTCCTATTCCTCAACCCTGGCTGTACATTAGAATTACCCATTTGTATGCTTATTTGATTATATTATCAATGTCCAGGTCAGAGGTAGGCCTGGACACCATTTTATTTTTATAAGTTACACTAAGGTGCAGTCAGAGTTTAGCAACCACTAATCAGGACCAGCTGGGTAAGAAGTTAACAAAACTCACACTAGACACCCCATAGAGAATAAGTACATCAGTGTGAATGGCTGAGTCTCTGTTACTCCAGCTGCCACCTACACCATCACACTCAATTAATTAATTTCATAATTAATTAATTTAGCCACTACTTCCTATACATTTACTCAGTATAAGACAGATGTAGCACGGTGGAGTACACAGATGCATAAGGTTCACAACTTGGTATTTATCGAGGAGTTAAGCCATGCACACAAACGCTAATATACAAAGGAGAAAGTGGTAAGTGCCATAAGGTTTCTATGTGAGTTCAGATTTTAAACACATACTCAGATACAGGCACACATGCACATATGTAAGAATGAGTAGGATTCTGGAGAGGTGAAGGTGGGGAAAAGAGTCCCCAGCCTATTGGCTAAATATGAACCTAATGACTGGGTTCTTAAAACTTTGTGAATGACCACCTAAGGTGCAACTATGGGCCTCTCCCCATCTGGAGCAAAGAGTGAAGAAAATACAATGCACAAGGAAATAATGGATCCTAAGGAGTAATGGAGGAGCTCTGGTAGCATAGTGGCTAAAGCACTTGACTGCTAATCAGAAGGCTGGCGGTTCAA
>NW_006921906.1:1142296-1178503 GCF_000298275.1 Orycteropus afer afer
CCTGGCTACCACTGCTGAAAGCTCTGAAAGGGATCACAATATATTGATAGAGTGGGAGAAAACTGGAACAAAGTTGAAATTAATAAAAAGGACCACGTTTACTAGTCTGACAGAGACTGGTAGAACCTCCAAGATTATGACCCTTCGATACACCCTTTAAGCCTGGAACTGAACTCACCCCTGTGGCTCAACTTTCAACCAAACAATAGCCAGGACTATGAGGCGAACAATAACACCAGAGAGGTTGGAATGGTCAGATCAACCATAAGAGATCAAAAGAGCAAGATTTGCCTAGGGATAAAGCTCATAAAGGAAGGGATAGGAAAGAAGGACAAATGGAAAAGGTAAACACAGGGAGGAAATGGAAAGAATGCTGTTACATTATGGGGATTGCAATCAATGTCACAAAACAAAATGTGTATGAATAATTGAATGGAATCAGTTTGCTCTGTAAACTTTCACCTAAATCACAATAAAAATAAAAGTTTAAAAAAGTGGCTTCCAGCCAAACAAAAGACAGGCATATGAGTTGAACATTTACCTGAGGTAGATACAGTCCTTGGAGAGAACAATCATAGGAGAAAGAAGGGCTGCTTATGCACAGGGAGACAGCTCAGGGGGCAGGAGTGCATGGAGGGATGGATACAGGGAAGAGATAACTATGGGGAGGAAGTAGGAGGGGAGCTGTTGTATTGGAGTAAGTTGTGGTCAATATCATGAGACAAAGTGTATGTGAACTGCTGTATGGAAAGCGAATTTGCTCTGTAAATTTGCACCCAAATCACAATAAAATTTTTTTTTAAAAGTTTAAAAAATTTCATAAGTGGTGAAACACAGAAAACTTAAAAAATATTTATTAAGCCATTAATAAGCTAGAAACAGGCCAGGTTTCTTTAGCCCTATATATTAACACACATACACATCTGTGTACATACATAAATATATATGTATACATACATACACATATCAGTATACAGTGTTTTTGTTAGTTGCCATCAAGCTGTCCCCCAGCTTATGGTGGCCTCATGAACAACCAAGATCAGACTGTTGGGATCTGTAGGATTGTCATTGGACGATTTTCAGAAGGAAATCACCAACCCTTTTCTCCTAGTCTGTCTTAGTCTAGAAGCTCCACTGAATCCTGATCAGCATCATAGCAACAAGGCAAGTCCACACTGACAGATAGATGGGTGATGATTGCACATAAAGTACACTGACTGGAAGTTGAATTTAGTCTTCCAATGGAAAGTGAGAATTCTACCACTGAACCACCACCACCTTCTTCAAGTATACATACATGTACACATACATATTCAAACATGTATTGAAGAAGTTTAACATATAAAAAGGGAAAAACAGACAAGATGTTTTCCTAGTCATTCAGAACATTTGGACATTGTGAACGTTTAAGCTTTCCTTTCCGAGCTGTCTTCCTCCTTGCCCAGTGAAATTTGAATAAGGTTAAATTGTCAACACCTCCAGCTTCATTTCTCCAGAGTAATGACCAGCTGTTACTTGGCAATTACAAGCTACACCAGACAAACCTGTTTCTACCCACTGATTTCTGGAGAGGACAGGCGACTCTATGCAAAATTATACATACTCACTTAAACACCAGAGTTTGAACTACACGCAAGAGATTCACTCTTTCGGGTGTACGCTGAAGAGAGAAAGCACAAACTCTAAAACAGAGGTGGAGAAGCCTCTTGTCTACCAGAAGGAGGAAAAAAAAGTTTAGAGCTCCAAGAAACCCACTGGTACCCTAGGACCTACTATAGCCTCAAATGTGGATGAACCCAAAGAGAAACAAAATTTGTTACAAGATACAGGACCATCAGGATAGTTTAGAAACCTTCAAAGGCAATTTCTAAGTCTGGGCCAAAAGTCCTTAAGTTTCCTGTGCTGGCTGGAATCAGGAAGGGTAAGGACTTTGAAAAGTGAGAAAGATGTTTTAAGTAGGTCACTACGTGCACTGGCCCCTGTGTAATGTTGGCTGCAGCTGGTGCCAGAGCCATGCCACTCTGCATTTGCCCTGAATGCAGCTGCCTTTTTGTTCTGTCAATGAAACCATGGCAGGGTGCCATCCTCAAGCACACGACAGACAGAAGCACCATCCAAGTATCCACCCAGGCATCAATGCACACCAAGGAACGAAGGATCTGAATGGGCTAACGATCAAGTTTCCAATCTAATTTCCAGTAACTGTAGATACTCTCTTTAAATATTTCAGTTAAGAGTGTAAATACAGCTCAGGCTCACTTCCTGAGTCTCTGTACCATGTCTCCTCTAATGGCAGTCACTATACACCACCAGCTTCAGTTAAACTATGGGTAATAGTATCAGGAAAGGAGGCTAGGTAGGTGGTACAGTGGTTAGCATCCCACTTCAGTGTGAATCCACCTAGTAGCTCCCCTGGAGAAAGACCCGGTGATCTACTCCTGTAAAGATTACAGCCTAGAAAGCCTATGGGGCAAATCTGCTCTGTCATATGGGGTCACTATGAGTGGAAAATTGACTCCACCGCACCAAACAGCAACAACACCCAATGGGAGGTGAGGAGAGAGCTTGTAGTGGTACTTCCCTGGAAAGAGAGATCAATGTCTCCTTCCATTTAGAATTAGTGCCTCTTCTACTTGATACCTCTCTTTATCTCACATATTAATCACAATTTTACCTTCACATTTATTTAATCATTTAGGTTCTAGCCTATCCAACCATTCAACTCACTTCCAATATTCCTGACACTGTTACCCTCTAGGGAAAGCTTGAGGGAAAGTTAGCTGAAGCAGCTTTGAAGACAAAGTCTTCTCGGTAGGGAGTTACAGGTAGAGACTGTTGTTGTTGTTGTTATTTGCCATCGAGTCGGCCCCGACTCCTAGCAACCCCTCCTTGTAGAGACTAGAAAGATTCAAAATGGAGAAACATGCTGTACACCCTCTCAGCATCCTAAGTCAAAATATGGCTCCAGTTTTTGGACTTATTAGTGCTGAACATCAAACATAATGATATTCAAATGCTAACACAGAAGTATTTCCAAAGACAAGTGTATTAGTTTCCTAGGGCTGCTGTAACCAATGACCACAAACTGAAATGTATTCTCTCACAGTGCTGGGGACTAGAAGTTGGCCATGCTCCCTCTGAAGGCTCTAGGGAAAAATCCTTCCTTGCCTCTCCTAGGTTCTGGTGGTTGCCTGTGATCCTTAGCATTCCTTGGCTGTGGCAGCATAACCCCAATCTGCTTTTTTCTTCACATAGTTGTCTTCTCCATGTATGTCACTGTGTGTTTCCTTTTCTTCTTATGAAGGACAACAGTCATTGGATTTAAGGCTCACCCTTATCCAGTATATCCTCATCTTAACTAATTGCATCTGCAAAGACCCTATTTCCAAACAAGGTCATATTCCCAGGTACCTGGCAGTTAGGACTTCAACATCTTTTCAGAGGACACAATTCAACTCACTACAGTAAGTAACTGTCAGTTACTTGTCTGTCAGTTTGTCATACTGTGGTGGCATATATGTTGCTGTGATACTGGAAGCTATGCTACCAGTATTTCAAATACCAGCAGGGTCACCCATGGTGGACAGGTTTTAGCAGAGTTTTCAGACTAAGACAGACAAAGAAGAAGGACATGGTAGTCCACTTCTGAAAAAAATTGGTCTTATAAAAAAAAACCTTATGAATAGCATTGAAACAGTGTCTGACATAGTACTGGGAAACCTTGTGACAGTAGTGAATGAGCATAGCAAAGATTGTGAGGATGGCACAGAAATAGGCAACGTTTCTTTCTGTTGTATATAAGGTCGTTTTGAGTTTGAACCTACTCAACAGCACCTAACAACAGTAAATAAAATTGAGTATGGGATTCTTTGCCAGTTTTGATGCTTCATGACTTTTCATTTTTACAATAGAAAATAGAAACTTGACATTAATTCAAAGTTAGAAAGACTTAAAATCTCTTTTGGAGACTTGATACAAAACTCACCTTTATTTTATCATAAAAGCATGCATTTCATAATTGAACTATCTACATCCTTCCCTTGCATGACAACATGAATCCTCATTGTTGGGATAACAGTAATAATTCTTTCACAAAGAACTCACACACTTGTTCTGTGAGCACTCAGAGGGAAAGCGGTGAACACTGTATAAATCAAGGATTTAAGTAAGTGTGGAAAGGAAAGAACAAATTCCCTTAAGCAGGGGCTTGTGAATTAATGAGGATTCATAAATTACCCATAGAGAAGTAATGTTTTAATGTTAAGGGTTCTTTTATATTAATATTTATTCTTTGGCCATGAAATGTGCTGTCACTTTAAAATGTTTCTCATTTTCAAAATTTCTTTATGTTTTTGATCACAGTATTTACCAACAAGTAGCAGCTACATGAGCATAAAACATCATCTTTCAATTAAAAAAAAAATTCTTACCTTGTACATTTTCCAAACATGTAGGAATCTTGGTTATTGATTTTGGAGCATATCTCAAATTTGAAGTTAAGTCAAAGAACTACAAAGCAGGGACAAGAGTGGAAGAAAAGGTGAGATGAATCAGTTTAGTTAAAACAAGACACATCTTTGACCTCTCTCCCTGCTTCAGGGACATTCTCTCATTATATCTCATAATTTTTCTTCCCCAGCTTCTCAGAAATTTACACTGTTTTCCGATTTCTACTTACCCACCATTTTAGCTCCCTATTACCCTAATAGAGGAAGGTCTGATCTGAAATGGACTTCCCTTGTGATATTAACTGGAAAAAGAGTTCACCAGCCCACCAACTCCTGATGACAGAATGTCCCAAAGTCATGGCAAACAATACCCCTTGGTCCCACTGACAACATCACAGCTTCTCTGTAAGGCTTCCTTACCTAGTCATCCTATATTAAATTTTGACATCTTAGTTATAGATCAAATTGTGTCCCCCTAAAAAGATATATTGAAGTCCTAACTCCTAGTACCTGAAAATGTGATCTTATTTGGAAATAGCATCTCTGAAGATGTTATCAGTTCAGTTAGCGTGCTGTAGTAAGGTGGGTCCTAATGCAATCTAAGTGGTGTCCTTATAAAAAGAGAAGTGACACAGAGAGAAAGAGGAAAGATTATCAGGTAAAGACACTTCTACGAGCCAAGAAATGCTTAGGGCTACCAGAAGTTGAGAAAGTCAAAAAAGGATCCTCCCCTGGAGACTTCTGATAGAATATGCCCTTGCTGACACCTTAAATTCAGATTCCTAGCCTTCAGAGATGTCACTATGAAGACTAAGGTATGTTTGATCCAAGCTCAGGTATTTTCAATCACTTCATATGCATGTGAAGCTGGACAATGAACAAGGAAGACCAAAGAAGAATTGATGTATTTTGAATTGTGTTGAATAGTGTTGGTGAAGAATACTGAAAATACCATGGACTGCCAGAAAAATGAGCAAATATCTCTTAGAATAAGTACAGCCAGAATGCTCCTTAGAAGCAAGAATGGCCAGACTACATCTCACATACTGTGATGACCACATGTCATGTTGTCAGAAAGGAGCAGTCCCTGGAGAAGGATAACGTGCTTGGTAAAGTAGAGGGTCAGCAGAAAAGGGGAAGACCCTCAATGAGATGGCTTGACACAGTGGCTGCAATGACGGGCTTAAGTGTAGCAAGGATTGTTAGTATGGCACAGGACCAGCAGTTTCACTGTGTTGTACGTAAGGTCTCTATGAGTCAAAGCTAACTCAATGGCACCTAGCAATAACAACAACAAGCCTTCAGAAGCTGTGAGACAATAAACATCTGCTTTTAAAAGGCATCAGGTTTGTGGTATAATGTTATAGCAGCCCTAGGAAACTGACACAACCCCCTAACCTTCTTTCTTTACATAGCCCACTTTTCTGCTTTATTTTTTCTCCTTACCACGTATAACAATGTAATATGCCAGATTATTTACTTATTGATCTTGTTTATTATTATGTCTCCCCCACTGGAATAAAAGCTCCATGAGGGCAGAGATTTTGGGCTCTGTTTTATTCTCTTTTGTATTCTCAGACTTAGTATAGTCTCTCAATAAATATTTGTTACCTGAATAAATAATTAGCTGACTTGGTCATTTTCATTGGATTTAATTTACTGAATGAATGTCCCTTGGGTGAAGGTATGAGCTACGTTCTTTCGGCAGACCCAGGGGCAAGACTAGCTTGGAAGACCCACTACTTCAAATAACAAGAGACATTAAATTGAATTAAGCGTCTTCTTTTAGGGAAATTCATTTTTAATTCTTAGAAGATCAAGCCCATAGCAGAAAAGGAGTGCATCTAAACCTCCTGAACAAACAGGCAAGTCATGCTGGCCAGATGAGGACAGAAAGAGCAGTTAGTTTGTGTTTCAAGATTCTTTACTCATTTCAAAAGTTTAACAAAGAAATAAAGAAATAGCGTTTGCATATCTGAGAAACTGTGGCAAATGTTGACAAAGTTTCCCAATATTATTTGCTTACGTAAATCTGATTCATCTTTACATAAACAAAAGTTATTATAGTTCCTCAAATAAGTTAAACATAAAATTACCAAATGATTCAGCAATTCCATTCCTAAATATATACCCAAGAGACTTAAAAACAGACTCAAGCAGAGACTTATACACCAGCGTTCATTGCAGCACTATTCACAGTGGCTAAAGGGCGGAGACAACCCAACTGTCCACCAGCAGATGAACAAATAAACAAAATGTGTCATATACCTACAGTGGAATATTACTCAGTCATAAAGAAAAATGAAGCTCTGTTATGACATTAATGAAAGTTGAAAACATTATGCTGAGTCAAACATCAGATATAAAAGGACAAATATTATATGATCCTATTGTATAAATATCTAGAATAGGCAAATGCACAGAGATAAGAATTTATTAGTGGTCTCCAGGGACTGGAAGGGAGATGGAATGGGAGGGGTACAAAAAGTTTCTATTTGGGGTGATGTAAAACTTTTGGAAATAAATAATGGTGATGGTTGTACAACATGATGAATGTAATGTCATCAAACTGAACATATAAAAATGGTTAAAATGACAAACTTTTTGTTACACAGATATTTTTAGGAAGCTATTACAAAAAGAAAATTTATGTTGAGTATACAAACACTTTGGAAGAAAGATTGGGCGATCTACTTCCATAGTGATACGTCTCAGAAACCCAAGGAGGGTTTGCTATGAGTCAGATTTGACTAGACAACAGTGAGTTTGATTTGGTTTGGATACAAACACAGAAAAAATGAATAAAGAAATACAAATCACTCATAATCTCATACTAGAGAAACACTTAATATGTTGTGTTAACTTCTAGTCAGGTGTGTATATAATTGGATAAGTATCATATTGAATTTTTTTTATTTTTCACTTAATTTCATAAAATGTACCATGAAAAAAGTGCAGTTAGTTAATTTTTTATGATGAGACAGGCCAAGAGTAAAAAGTATAATAATGTCCAAAAGAGTAAGAAAAAAAGAAACTGGAAGAAGTGTAAATTGGCTCAGACTTTCTACAAGATAAGCCTTCAATCCACTTGCAGTATTTGACTTAATAATTTAACTTCCAGAAATTTATCATAGGAAGGCGATCAGACAAACTATGTATATAGGAATGTATGTATGTATGCATTCTTTATCTTATGCAGAACTGAGATAGTCTCCCAAGCAACGGAGGAGAGAATCTCATGGGGACTAGTGCAGACCAGAAGTATCATTGCAAGATAAGCTGTAGGCCAGAACAGGGAGGCCAAGTCTAAAGGCCAGGACACAGAGATCACAAGGCCCAGGAGAGCTAAGAATTAAGAAGACAAAAAGTGCTATAGATGGAGAACCAAGTCAGTAACTCAGGGGGCTTCCAACCTGAGGAGCATATCGAACCCAAAGCCTGGTTACTACACAAGGGCAGCCTGAACTAGATGGAGGGAGGTTGCATTCCTGTTCTGCGTTAGGCTCCTTCTTCCTCTAATGCTGGACTCCTTGAATTTGGACATTTATGTACAGAGAGCCAACAGTGGTACTGAGCACATGACCATTATTCAGGCCTGAGATTCAGAAATTACAATAGTTCATCCCAAATACTAGGATTTCCTGGATCTTCTTGAAGTTGGTCTCTGGGGTTTTTCAAGCAGGATCAATTGATCAATCAATCAATATAAATAAATGAATAAATGAATGAATGAATGAATGAATATCAATATTTATTGAGCTTTTATTTTATGTGTAATAGTTCAAGACCACAGGCTTTACAAGCACAACCTCATCTAATATTTACAACAGCTCTATGAGGTAGCCATTATGATTTCCCCCTTTTTTTACTGTTTTAATAGAAACAAGAATACTAGAAGTGAGAATAGCCAGACAATGTCCACCTACTCCAGTCATGTCGTCAGAATGGACCAGTCCCTGGAGAAGGATATTGTGTTAGGCTGGGTTCTCTAGAGAAGCAAAACCAGTAAAGCTTATATAAAGAGAGAGAGGGAAAAAAAAAAATTATTTTAGGAAAATGGCTTCCACAGTTACAGAAGCTGACAAGTCTCAAGTTCCTGGATCAAATGTCAAACTAGAGCCTTTTCCCAATTCACACAGCAGCAGGGGCTGATGTGCTCAAGGTTGGCAGGCAGTATACTGGCTGGTGACTTTGGTGGATGATGAATCCAAGTTCACCAGGCAGAATGGTGGATTGTTTGCTCATGGAGAGTTGTAGGCAGCACAACAGGATCCAGGTCCACAGAAGGTTCTCTCTTTTTCCCAGGATGTCCATATATATGTTGGAAAGAGTCCACACCCCTAGGGAAACTTCCTTTCAACAGATTGGCTGCTCAAAGCATATACATCCAATCTCATCATGGAAATAACCACATCACAACTGCTCAAACCATTCAGAATCATTGTCCAGCCAAGTTGACACACAACCCCAACTATCACAGTCCACCCCTTGTCAAGTTGGCAGTTGTTCACATCTCCTTAGCCATGTATAATCTCTAAATAAGGACAATTATAAAGTCATATTTGCACCTAACATGATACACTAACATGCGTAAAACCAAAAACATGTTAACCCTAGGGGTAGTTCAGTTTGTGTGTCAACTTGGCTGGGCCTGGTTGAGTGGCTGGGCAGCTGGATGTAGTACTCTCCATGATGAGACTGCTAATTAACTGCATGGTGGAATCTACTGTGAGCAGCTGAGTAGCTGCCTTAGGGAATGTGGTCTGCTTCCTATATATAAGCAGAAGCCTTGGGGAATGGTCTCTAGCATATGACACACTTGGACCCTGCATGTAGCCATGTTGTTGTTCAGCAGCCTGCCATGCTCTGCCAACCTTGGGATTTAAATGGACTTGAATTAATGGCCTGCCGTGTGGTTTGGTAACATCAGGACTGTGTCATTTTATTTGTTGACCTTGGGCTTGTTAGCCTCAGCAGCCACTAGTTGTCTGAGTGAAGAGATGCGTCTAGCTTCAGTGGGCTGGAAGCAAGAGACAGAGCTAAAGCCCCAGGTCGAGTGGCTTTCACATAGCCCCTAGAGCATTGCACTTTGAACTTGGACTTAAAGCCTTCAAATTGTGAGAGAATAAACTCCTGTTTGTTAAGGCCATACCATTTGTGGTACATTCTTGTCAGAGCAGCACTTAGTAACCAGAACACCCTATTTACATTTTATAGTTCATAACTAAAGAAAACAAAAATATTTGATGCACACATCCAATGAAGTAATATAACAGTCCTCATTTCTATAACTGGTCATGTGGTTGTAGCTGATTTTCAGAACTACCTTCTTCCACCACCCATTCCATATTTCCCTGGCCCTCAGCAAGCACCTCAGCTGGGTTGGTTCTTTACCTGGTAGGGTGACCCAAACCTTAATTCCTGAAGAGCTTGGGCCATTAGTAGTCATATCAGAATTGGATTGCTGCAGTTTTCCATTGACTTTAATCACAGGGCATTGTAGTATTAAGAGATGTCCTAAAGAATCTCCTGTATTCCAAACATATTCTTCTTTACCTCCATTATGTAATGTCAATTCAATTTCCCTTTGGTAATCAGGGTCTATCACACCAGACAGTACAGTAACTCCCTTCTTTGTCTGTTGATCCAGGGACATGAGGAAGCCAAAATGGCCAGGTAGCATTCTTAACTTCCAGTTCAATGCAATCAGTATTGTGTGTCCAGGTGGGAATGTTCCTCTCTTTGGGACTAAGACCTCCAGACCCGCAGAGCATAGGGTTGCAGGGACAAGAAGCAAAAAACTTTTGAGTGGGTCACTAGGGGTAATAGCAAGTGGTACGACTCCTGTTTTCACCTCTTGGTTCCTTGACCCATGAATCCTGGCTATCAAAGAAACAGTACCATATATTGGACACTGATTTAGAGCATATACAGCCTACTGGAGGACACTTCCCCAACCCTTCAAGGTATTGTCACCTAGTTGGCACTATAATTGTGTTTTTAGTAGGTCATTCCATCATTCGATCAAGCCAGCTGCTTCAGGATGATGGGGAACATGGTAAGACCAGTGAATTCCATGAGCATAGGCCCATTGCTGCACTTCATTTTCTATGAAGTGAGTCCTTTGATCCAAAGCAATGCTGTGTGGGATACCATGACAGTGGATAAGGCATTTTGTAAGTCCACAGATGGTCATTTTGGCAGAACCATTGAGTGCAGGGAAGGTGAATCCATATCCAGAATAAGTATCTATTCCAGTAAGAACAAAATGTTGTCCTTTCCATGATGGAAGTGGTCCAATGCAATCAATTTGCCACCAGGTTCCGGCTGATTACCCTGAGGAACGGTTCCATATCACAGACTCAGTGTTGGTCTCTGTTGCTGGCAGATTGGGCACTCGGTTGTGGTGGTAGCCAAGCCAGCCTTGGTAAGTGTAAGTCCATGTTGCTGAGCCCATGCATAATCTCCATCCCTGCCACCATGGCTACTTTGTTCATGAGCCCATTGGGCAATGACAGGAGTAGCTGGGTGAAAAGGATGACTGGTTTCCAAAGAATGTGTCATCTTATCCACTTGATTGTTAAAGTCCTCCTCTGTTGAGGTCACCTTTTTGTGGGCATTCAAATGAGACACAAATATCTTTACTCTTTTGGCCCATTCAGAGAGATATATCCACATACCTCTTCCCCATACCTCTTTGTCACCAGTTTTCCAATCATGCTCCTTCCAAGTCTCAGACCATCCAGCCAAGCCATTGGCCACAACCCATGAACCAGTATATAATTATATCTGGCCATTTCTTGTTCCATGCAAAGGGAACAGCCAGATGCATTGCTCAGATTTCTGCCCATTGGGAGGATTTGTCTTCACCACTGTCCTTTAGGGAATTCACAGAAAGGGCCTGCAGTGCCACTGCTGTCCACTTATGAGTGGTGTGTGCATATCACACAGAACCATCTGGAAACCAGGCACGAGTTTTCTCATCCTCAGTCAACTGATCATAAGGAACTTCCCCTGAGGCCATAGGTGCAGACTAGGGGAGGGAAGCTAATGTGACTAGAGTGGAGACCATAGGCATTTGGGTCACTTCCTCATGCAGCTTACTTGTGCCTTCAGGTCCTGCTCGAGTTTGATCTCTTATATACCACTTACATTTAATGGTGGAGTGCTGCTATGCACTTCCAACATTATAACTCTGTGGGTCAGACAACACCCAGTTCATGATGGGCAGCTCAGGCCTCATGGTGACTTGGTGGCCCATGGTTAGGCATTCAGTCTCTACTAAAGCCCAGTAACAAGCTAAGAGCCATTTCTCAAAAGGAGACTAGTTATCTGCAGAGGATGGCAGGGCTTTTCTCCAAAATTCTAAGGGTCTGTGCTGTGATTATCCAATAGGGGCCTGCCAAAAACTCCAAACAGCATCTCTATATGCCACAGACACTGCAAGCACCAGTGTATCAGCCAGATCATATGGCCCAAGTGGCAGAGCAGCTTGCACAGCAGCCTGAACCTGTCGCAGAGCCTTCTGTTGTTCTGGGCCCCACTCAAAACTCACACTTCTTGAGTCACTTGATAAATAGGCCAAAGCAACACACCCAAATGAGGGATATGTTGCCTCCAAAATCCAAAGAGACCCATCAGACATTGTGCCTCCTTTTTAGTTGGGGGGGGGGAGCCAGATACAGTAACTTATTCACTTTAGAACTATCTCGACATGCCCCACATCACTGGACCCCTAGAAATTTCACTGAGGTGGAAGGTGCTTGAATTTTTGTTGGGTTAATTTCCCACCCTCTAGCTCACAGATGTCTCACCAATAAGTCTAGAGCCATCAATACTTCTTCTTTACTAGGTCCAATCAGCATAATGTCATCAATATAATGGACCAGTGTGATGTCTTGTGGAAGGGAAAGGCGATCAAGATCCCTATGGACTAAGTTATGACATTGTGCTGGGGAGTTGATATTCCCCTGAGGAAGCACTGTGAAAATATACTGTTGGTCTTGCCAGTGGAAGGCAAACTGCTTCTGATGATCCTTTGAAACTGGTATTGAGAAAAAGGCATTGGCCAGATCAATAGTTGCATAGCAAGTACAAGGACATGTATCAATTTGCTCAAGCAATGAAACCACATCAGGAATAGCAGCTGCAATTGGAGTCACCACCTGGTTAAGTTTACAATAATCCACTGTCATTTTCCAAGATCCATATGTTTTTTGCACAGGCTAAATAGGTGAGTTAAATGGGAAGTGGTAAGAATCACCCCCCACACACACACACATCTTTCAAGTCCTTGATGGTGGCAGTAATCTTGGCCATCTCTCCAGGGATGCATTATTGCTTTTGGTTTACTATCTTTCTGGGTAGAGGCAGTTCTAATGGCTTCTACTTGTCTTTTCCTGCCATAATAGACCTTACTCCACATGTCAGGAACTCAATGTGGAAATTCTGCCAATTGCTGAGTATATCTATGTCAATTATACATTCTGGAACTGGGGGAATCAATACAGAATGGGTTGAGGGATACAATGGACCCATTGTGAGATGTACTTGAGCTAAGATTCCATCAATAACTTGACCTCAATATTCCCCCACTCTGACTGGTGAGCCACAGTGATGCTTTGGGTCTCCTAGAATTAGTGTCAGTTCAGAGCCTGTATCTAGTAATCTCAAAAAAGTCTCATTATTTCCTTTTCCCCAATGAACAGTCACTCTCTTAAAAGCCCTCAGATCCCTTTAGGGAAGTCTAGGAGAAAGTATAAATTTTTGTCAATGTAGTGGGATCCTTCTTCAAGGGGACCCAGCCAGCCTCCCCTTCATTCAAGGGGTTGTGGGTCTGTAAACTGGCTCAGGTCTGGAAATTGATTGAGTAGCCATGACTTTAGACTGCTGTTCATGACCTAGAATTCTTCTGTCTATACAGATCAAGTAAATATTTAGTAGGTTTCCCATGTATTTCACTCATAGGAACACCATACCTAAGTAGCCAATGCCATAATTCCATACAAGTCAGAGTATTCTGATTACTGTTTTGACTCTGCTGTCCATTATGGTAACCATGTCCACCTTGTCTTTGTCGATTAACTGCTGCTACTTGGCCCCTACCACCACAGGATCCAATCAGCCTCATCATAGTTAAATGTCTTAATTCAATTAGGACAGTTCCCACTGTCAAATCTGGCTTACATGAAATAGCAATCATAGCAGCCTTCAAGGATGCTGCAGCTCCCTTCACAAATTTTTTCCTCACCATAGTGGTAAAAGGTGTGTCCTCTGGGTTCTCCATTTCTGGGTCTAGGGGTCTAATCTGGTAAATCTATCCTAACATTCCAATTTCCTTAAGCCTCTGGATACCTTCTTCTACATTATACCAAAGTAAGTCTGATACTTCAACTTGTCTTATGGTAAGCCACCTCATAATCCATGCTTCAGTAAGCCAACCAAATAAACTATTAGATCCTTTCCTAACCTCTTGAGCTGAAACACTGAAAGAAGAATCCATACTTAGTGGGCCTAAATCAATAAATTCAGATGGATCCAATGTTACATTCCTTGCACCATTATCCCACATCCTCAACAACCATTTTCACACATATTCTTCAGGTTTCTGTCTGTACATATTAGCAAAATCCAGTAGGTCTTTTCAGGTGTAGGATACTACCTCCTCAGTCACACTTTATATTTCACCTTTTGGAGCTTTCTTGGACCTAACTTTAGTTATAGGTCTAGCAGCAACAATGAGTGGTTGGGGCAGTTCCTGAGAACATTTAGCAATGTCTTCTATGGTATCTACCTCAAGCAATGACCCAGCAGGAACAGGTAGTTGGGTTAATCCCATCAAATGATGGTGGAAGAGATAATGGTTTCATAGTAATCCCTTTAGATGGAAGGGATGGTGCTGTTGCCAGGAGGGGTTCAATAGAATTTACAGACTCCATATCCTCATCTTCCTGACTGTCTAACCCTATGTCCCCATGCCAGATTTCAGGATCCCATTTATTCCCAATCAATGCCCTCACTTTAACTTCAGACACCATTCTGGGTTGGCAATTCAATTGGTGTTGTACTTCAGCCACTCTTATGATAAGACTCTGGATTTGGTTTTTGGCAATATCAGCTCTGTTACTAAAAAAAATAAGGCTTTCTTTCAGGGCACAGCTGGAAATATTGAGGTCTTTTATGTGGTGCTTGAGCTGTGACTCAGCAGCCCTGAACTCATCTCGCCCTTTCACCACTTTGTCTAGCATAAGTAGGACCAACCAACCAGCCTCATTATACTCCTCATGTTGACAAAATTGCAGAAAAGTATCAAACATTTGGTCGCCCAGAGCCTCACTTCTCAAAAATACTTGATCTATTGGTGGTGCCATTTTGCATATTAACATAGCCACCTCACACCATAGATTAGCAGGGCCCTCTTTACCAATGGAGGCAGAGTCATCAGTGCCTCTACAATTAATCAAATTGGAGAACCAAAACAGAATTGGTAAAAATCAATTTAGGAAACCCATCCTTATGATTTTGTCTTTCTAGAACCGCTCTCAGTACCAAATGTATTAGGCTGGGTTCTCCAGAGAAGCAAAACCAGTAAAGCTGAGGGAGGGAGGTGGGTGGAAATGGTTCACACAGTTATAGAAGCTGACAAGTCCCAAGTTCCTGGATCAAAACTTAAACTGAGGCCTTTTCCCAACTCATGCAGCTGCAGGGACTGATGAGCTCAAGGCTTTTGTTGTTGTTGTTAGGTGCCGTCGAGTCATTTCCAACTCAAGGTTGGCAGGCAGTATACTGGCTGGTGACTTTGGCAGATGACAAATCCAAGTTCACCAGGCAGAATGGTGGATTGTTTACTCACAGAGAATTAGAGCCAGCACAACAGGATCCAGGTCCACAGAAGGTTCTGTCTTTTCCCTAGAATGTCCATATATATATTGGAAGCAGGCCACACCCCTAGGGAAACTCCCTTTCAATGGCTTGGCTGCTCAAAGCATATATATCCAATCTCATCACAGGAATAATCACATCACAACTGCTTAAACCACTCAGAATCATGGTCCAGCCAAGTTGACACACAACCCCAACTATCACAGATACCATGCTTCATAAAGTGGAGGGTCAGAGAAAAAGGGAAAAAACCTCAAAGATATGGATTGACACAGTGACTGCAACAATGGGCTAAAGTGTAGCAAAAATTGTGAGATGGCACAGGACCAGGCAGTGTTTCATTCTGATGTACGTAGGGTCGCTGTGAGTCAGAATCGACTCAATGACACCTAACAACACAACCAAATATTATTGTGAGTTGCAGTGGAGGTGCTGCAATTCAGGGCAACTTCATGTACCATGAACAAAATGTTGCCCTCCCTCATCTTTCTGGACCATCTACTTTAGCAACTATCACATTGATTTTTTAGCAATTTGTCTTTCCTGATGGTGTGCCCAAAGTAAGCAAGCTGAAGTCTTTCCATTCTTGTTTCTAAGGAGCATTCCGGTTATATTTTTTCTAAGACTTGTTTGTTTGTTCTGGAAATGCATAGTATATTCAATATGCTTCCTCAACACCATAATCCAAATGCATCAATTCTTCCTCTTTCTTTCTTATTCATTGTCAGATTTTGTGTGCATATGAGATAATTGAAAAGACAATGGCATGAGTCATGTTCACCTTGATCCTCAAAGTAACATCCTTGCTTTTTAAATTTTAAAGAGGTCTTTTGCAGCAGTTTTACCCAATGTAGTACATCATTTGATTTCTTGACTGATGCTTCCTTGGATGTTGATTGTTGATCCAAGCAGAATGAAATCATTGATAACTTCAATTAGTTCTTCACCCCCTATTTATAAGTGATGAAAATAATAAAATACAGAAAGGCTAATTAACTTACCCAAAGTAACACAGTAGGTAAAAGGTAGAGGTGGGACTTGAAGCAGCTCTGACTTAGCCATTACACTATTCAGTGAGTTCAGTTAATGTGGAGAACTCAAGTCTAATGATCATTTTCCACTCCTCACATAAAATGAAGAAAAGGAACAATGGCCCATTCCTTCTGTCAAAATATGAGGATGCAATTTACCTCATATACTTGCATTTAAAGTCCTATCATCTAATTTTTTAAAACTGTCCTACAATTTCAATGAAACAGAAACGCTTGAAAATAGGTTGGCTCCCATATCAGACCCTTCTGGTGAAGTGGCTTTACTCTTGCCTAAGTTATTTTTTAGCTAGTTATCTTTTACATTCCAAAAGAAAAGACTGCTTTTCAAAATGTAAATTGCCTTCTCACATCCTACTTGTCCAAAAACCATAAACATTATTCTATTAGTCACTAGTGAACTGGAAAGCTTCTAAAAAAAGAACCAAAATGCACATAAGTACGTTGATAGCGTCTGAGATCAAGTAAAGCTCTCAGAATCATTAACTGTGATGCCTGAGAGCCAGGACTTTGTTTTCCCTACACCAGCTTCCCAATAGAAGAAATATGACTACCCAGAGAAATCCTGCTCCTATGCCACACTCTGGCTCCTGAGTCAATGAAACTGGCACCCTTGCTTCCTGGCACTGGTGGAAATGAGAAAACTCAACCTAGATTATCATGAAATTATTCTCAATGCCTGTTCACAGGAACTCTTGAGCCAATTGATACAGCTAACAAAGAGGGCTTGTTCAACCAGGACCTGAGCCATCAGTCTGACTTTAGAATAATTTTTAGCAGCAGATTGGGGGCTGGGTGTCTTGGAGGAGGGCAGGGGTAGAGAGTAAAGTATTATGCTGTTGCAGCTATATATCATAGTCTTAATTCTTTGCTGTTATGATTTTTTTTTCTGTTTTGATAGTCTGAATTGTACTTTGGATATGTGATCAGAAGAGACAGTCCCTGGAGAAGGACATCATGCTTGGTAAAGTAGAGGGTCAGTAAAAAAGGAGACCCTCAATGAGATGGATTGGCACATTGGCTGCAACAATTGGCTCAAAGCATCGATTGTGAGTCTAGAGCAGGACCCAGCAGCATTTTGTTCTGCTGTACTTAGAAAGGGTCACTATGAGTTGGAACTGACATGACAGTACCTAACAGCAACAACAAAAGTACTCAGAAAGCTGGGGGAGAAAAACGTGGCTGTCTGCTTCCATAAGATTTACAGCTTTGGAAACCCTATGGGGTTGTTCTACTCTGTCCTAAAGGGTCACTATGAGTTGGAATTCAACTCGATGGCAGTGGGGTATATTCACAAGAAAGATCTGGTAATTTACAACCAGAAAGATTACAGTCTAGAAAGTACTAGGGGCTGTTGTACTCTGTCACATAGGGTCACTATGAATCAAAATCAACTCAACAGCACACAACAACAACATATACTATGAGTCTTATTTATATCATGTTGTTGTTGTTAGCTACCATGGAGTTGGCCCCCAACTCATGGTGACCCCACATCAATGGAACTAAATACTGCCCTGTCCTGCACCATCCCTATGATCCATTGTGGATTGCTGGGATCGATAGAGTTTTCACTGGCATATTTGCCGAAGCAGATAGATATACCTTTCTTCCTAGTCCATCTTACTCTGGGAGATGTGCTGAAACCTGTTCTGCACGAAAGCAGCAGGCCAACTTCCGACAGATTGGTGGTGGCTATGCATTAGGTGCATTAGTTAGGAATCAAACCCAGATCTCTAGCAGAGAAGGCCAGAATTCTACCCCTGGGCCATCACTGCCCCCACTAGTTGTATCATAAGCCAAAAACCCAAACTCACTGCCACCAAGTCAATTGTGACTCAAAGCAACCCCCTTTGGGTTTTCAAGGCAGTAAATCTTTACAGAAGTAGATTGCTCAGTCTTTCTTCCGCAGAGTGGTCGGTAGGTTTGAACCATCAACTTTTAGTTAGCAGTTAAATGCCTTAGGCACTGGGCCACCAGAGCTCCTTAGTTGTATCACAGTATATTTATTTAGTTTAGGGTTTCCATCACGCTTATTGCTGTGATCCAGAGATTATTTGACTATAGAATGTACATGTATATGTATATGTGTATGTGTATGTGTATGTGTATGTGTATGTGTATGGCTTTGTTTTTGCTGAAGAAGATAGCCCAGCCTGACTCTAGGTGATTGTTCTTTTTCATTATCCAGCATCTTCAAATTTACTCTGACAGAAACAGATCATCTCCTTTTGTTGCTTAAAAAAAAAAAAAAAAAAATGGGGAGGGTTTACCAGCTGCTTTGACTTTCAAATCCTCTTAGGAAAATCTCAGCATTAGTTATATTTGGATACACAATCCTAGAAGCTGTTTGAAGACTATTCTGTTAAAATAATATTCAAACATCTGTACAAAACCCATGGTGTTGTCATTGGTCTCTTTTCCTACTTTCTTTCCCAAGAAAACTCCAAGAAAGAAATCCAGCCTAACTGTTGCAACTCTTCCATGTCTCTTATCATTCTTTTGTTCATTGCAAATCAGGTTTACATTCTTCTTACCCTGTAGAAACAGTTCTGGCAAAGATCCCCAGAGACTAACATGACCATATGTCCCTGTTTGTCCAAGAACAGGTGTTGCTCTGCTATAATTATTAATTATATCTTCTTTCACTCTCCCAGGTGTCCTAGTTTGATGATAAATTATTTGGTCACTCTACCAGTGACCTCCTAACTTCCAAATTCAAAAGATGCTTTCCTGTTTTCATAGGACTTGACCTCTCTGCGACATGTGACAGTGTTATTTATTTCCACACTAATAATACCCTCTTTTCCCTTGGATTCCCAACACTATTCTCTCCTGCATCTTGGTTTCATCCAAGTTTTCTTGGTGAGCTTCTTTCTTTTGCACGCTCTTTAAATGTTTGTATAACCCAAGGTTTCATATTAGACCCTCTTGCTACTTTACATGATCATCATGTCATTAGTTGCAATCTACAATCTGATGAACTTTTAATCTCTCTCTATAGCCAAGATCATTCTTCTAGGCTTCAGTCCCAGGTCTTGCTACTTGAGTGTTCTGAAGCATCACAGGATCAGTGTGTCTAAATTTGAGCCTTTGGAACTGTTTAACTATAGAAGGAAATTTTCTTTGTTGGTTACCAAGGGTGGGAGGGGAGGGGAGAGAAGGCTGTTAGATAGATAGAGATGAGTTGTGATTTGGGTGAAGAGAAGGGCAATGTACCAAATGTGAGTGACCAATACGGCAGCACTGAGGATGAGAAAGACATAGAGAGGTACATGGGAGGTACAAACAACAAATATGAACCCTTTTGCACATACAGTACTGCGTTCTCAGTGAAGGCAAACATGAGTATATGGGTGGATAGATGGATGGGCAGGCTAAACGATTAGGTATGTCTATGAAATTGGGAGGGTATCCAAGAACATATATAGGGCTGGCAGACAACAGTCCTATAAGTTTATGTGAATGATCAGAATTCCCAGGTGTATAGTAGAGCTGACAAGGGACAAAGTTGTGGTCACTGCTTCGTCACAGCCAGCTACCCAGAGGGACCAAGTAGTAGTTGAACCTGCAGGCTTGGGACCATAGTTGTAGGGGACATCAAGCTCAATTGGCATAACATACTATACAAAACATTGTTGCACCTCCTACTTTGGTGAGTAGCCACTGGGATCTTAAAAGCTAACAAGCTGCCATCTAGATGCAATGATGGGTCTCTCCTTGTCCAGAGCAAAGAAGAATGAAGAAAACCAAAATTCATGGAAACAATTAGTCCTAGAGACTGGTACACCATCTGATCTGCAGCCTATCCAGCTATGAGACCAGAAGAACTAGATGGTGCCTGGCTACCACTGTCATCCACTTGGAAGGGGATCTATCTAGGAGACCCTTGATAGAGAGGGAGAACAATGTGGGACAAAACTCAAAATCCTTTGGAAAAACAAAAAAAAGAGGGTGGGGACCAGGTTTGCTGATCCAATAGAGCCTGGTGGAACCACCGAGACTATGGCCCCTAGCTGCCCTTCAGGTCTGGAATTGAACCCATACCTGTGGTTTCCAGCCAAACAAAATACAGCCATATGAGTTGAACATTTACCTCAAGTAGATACACTCTTTGGAGAAAACTATCATGGGAGAAAGAAGAGCTGCTTATGCACAGGGAGACAGCTAAGGGGGCAGCATTGTATGGAGGGATGGACACTGGGAAGAGGTAACTATGGGGAGGAAGTGGAAGGGGAGCTGTTGCATTGTGGTAAACTGTGGTCAATGACATGAAACAAAGTATATGTGAACTGCTGTATGGAAAGTGAATTTGCTCTGTAAATCTTCACCCAAATCACAATTAAATAAATAAAATTGAGCCTTTGCCTTTCCCCTAAATCTGCTCTTCTTCCTTATTGCCACTCATGGTGGATGGTGCACATTCTGCACCCACACCTTGGCCATGGTATCACTGTGTCCAGCCCAGCGTAGCCTGATCACCCATGCATCAATCAACTCTCAGACCCATGAAGATAAATGATCATTGTTTTAAACCACTGGGTTTTGCAGTGATATTATTGTGGCTAATACCAAACCAATGCAGAAATTCTTTCTGGGAGTAGGGTGCTCGCATAAGACAAGCTTAAAATATATAATATTGGCTTTAGGACTGGGTGGCAAAAGGTGAAGGAACTATTAGAGGAGTTGAAACAATGGTGATGATTATGGATTGAATTGTGTTCCCCAAAATATATATTGGAATCCTAACCCCTATACCTGTGGATGTCTTGCTGTTTGGAAATAGGATTTGCCTTGCTATGTTAATGAGGCCATATCAATGTAGTGTGTGTCCTAAGCTTAATCACCTCTGAGTTATAGAAAGAACAAATTAGACTCACAAATTGAGGGAGACAGAAGCTATGTGAAGATTGTCTCCAAACCAAGGAACCAAGTAATTCCCAGCACTACTTACAAGGAAAAAACCAGCATGGCCAAGACCCTGACTTTTAGCCTTTCAAATGGTAAGAAGATAAATTTCTGTTCATTAAAGCCACTCACATGTGGTATTTCTGTTACAGCCACACTAGGAAACTAAGACAGTGACCTATTATATGTTGTGATAAAGCATTTTTAAGATTGTTACCTATGGTAACTCAGAAGATAGACCTAATGAACTTATGGACTTGGGAAAGATAATTTTTCAGATAGAGTATTCAAAGCATGAGGTAATTGTTTTTAGCTGCATAGGCATAAGATCTACAAGGGAGAACTGCAATCATGAATTAAAACAGAAATGTACCAAAATGTAAAAAAGATTTCCAGGCCCCTAACCTTGTACCGGAAATGTAGCAGTCTTGAAAACATGCTCAGTCACCGAAAAGGGCATAATTCCATGTTCTCTTTAGAAATGGCATTAAGAGTGATGGAAACATCATTGAATGGAGAATCAAGAACAATGGACTGAGAAGCTACTCTCAGAGAACAATCTAAGTCTAATCAAGGAAAATTCTCTACCAAGATAAGGAGACCTGGCAACACTTGTCAGTGAGATTTCAAAATTTCTCCAGGTGGGTGTTTATATATCTCCCTTTCCTCCTTTGTTCTAATGGAGTGTTTGTTGTGGTTATTTTATCCCTGTTTTCATTATTGTATGTTATACCATGTGTAGGATAGATAGTTTGTCTATTTAGTTCATAGGTCTCTGAATTAAGAAAAGCTACACTTGGACCTAAGATACTTCGTGCAATCTTAGTCTTAGAGTCTGATGCCATGATTTGATGAGATTTAGGGGGCACTAATAGCGAAGGAACTCTGGTGGCATAGTGGATAAAGCATTTGACTGCTAACCAGAAGGTCAGTGGTTCAAACCCACCAGTCTCTCCATGAAAGGAAAATGGGGCAATCTACATCTGTAAAGATTTAGAGCCTTGGAAATCCAATGGGGGTTGCTATGAGTTGGAATCCACTCAATGGCAGTGAGTTAGAATGGTAGTGAGTGAATTTTTTATGCGGGAGACATATGAATAATTGTACCTACATGGCCACACTATTCTAGATTGAATTACTTGCCACAGTTCTTCACCCCTCCTTGTACCCACACCATTGCTATTGTGGAAGGAGTTTCTTTCCTGTCTATTTACTTTGGACTTAGCCATGTGACTTGCTTTGGCAAGTATAAATAGGTAGAACAGACAATGCACTCAGTCTGAGCCTAGTTGTAAGAGGCACTGTATGTTTCTGCTTGCCATCTTGTACCTCCACAACTGCCATGAGAAGAACCTGGCCTGTCTAGATTGCTAGTCTGAGCAGCATGAGAACCATATAAAGCAGCACTATTTCATCCAACCCATACACATTCAGTGGGAACCAGAACTGTCCTAGCTGTCAAAGCCGGAGAAAAGGCCATCTTGCCAAGTGCAGGCTACATCAGCTAAGCCACAACCAACCTTCAGATCCATAAGAATAAATACTTATTGTTTTCAAACATTATGTTTTAAGGCAGTTGTCATATAGCATGAAAGCATAATCATGACAACTGTAATTGATTCATACTACCAACAATTTAGCCACACAGGGGCTACTCTCCAACCCAACTTCCCCACTTCTTTTACTTTAAAAGTCAAGTACTGCTGATCCTACTGCCTCTCTGTATCCATTGTCCTTATCTTAATCTACATCTGTATCACCTTTCACCTGATTAACACAAAAGTCTTCTGAATAGTCTTGTACTCTTCTAATCTACCCTCCTCTGCCACTAGAACAATTTTAATACAATACAAAACTGACATCAGTTCTCATCTTAAAATCCTTTGAGTTTTTCCCTTCGTGCAGTACAAGACACACTTCTGGAATCTAATGGGTCAATTCTGGCTCACAGATTCTTTCTGTTTGCTGCAGGTATGTTTCTTCTTTCTTTTAAAAAATATTTTAATATAAAGTGAGCATAGATTCTTTTTTTCATGCTAAGAACAGCAGAGCAGCAAAAAAAAGAAAATGCTTGGATCTCTGATCACTTTAAAGTCAGTCTGGACTGCTTGTTTTCAGGCTTCTTTTATATGAAGGAGAAATTATCTTCTATCTTTTTGTTTGTTTGTTTGTATTGTATTCACCCATAGATTAATGTTTGTTGTTACTGAAAATGCAGTACTCAGTATGTAAAAGTGTTCATCTTTGTTGTCTGTATCTCTTGTGCACCTCTCTGTGTCTTCCTTGTCTTTAGTGTTACTGTGTCGGTTGCTCACTTTTAGTATCTTGCCTTTCCTTTCACCCAAATCAATAGGTTCTTAAGTTTGTCACAGTTGCTTCCAATCTTGGTATTTGGCCCTCATCCATTTATGTAACATCCCTGCTCCCTATAGGTACTTATGTAAGTAACTCCTGGTTTACAGGATGAAGTATAAAACTCTTAACCAGTGAAACCAGTTGCCATCCAATTCATGGTAACCTCAAACATGTCAGAGTAGAGCTATGCTCCATAGGGTTTTCGATAGCTGATAATTTCAGAAATAGATCAATAACTGTACTTTCTTCCAATGTGCCTCTGAGTGAACTTGAACTACCAACATTGCAACTGGCAGACAAGCACGTTAACTGTTTGTACCATCCAGAGACTCCAAGAAATCCTAAGCATGACATTTATAGACTTTCTTGGTCTGCCCTTCAGCTACCGCTCCACCTTGAAATCTATAACAGAGCAATTCTGATTTCCTTGGTGACCTTGGATAGACTAAGTCACTCCATACTTTGGTGCCTTTGGCTTTGTTTTAAAAGCCCTTTCCTCCTCCCAGAGTGTACTTCATGAATTCTCAACTACCTCTAACATTCATTGAAATCTTTATGTGTCAGGCAACCAATCAGATTTCTCCTGGTCTTCTGGAAAATCAGTTGCTAACTGTGCTTACACTCAAAGTTCCGGAAGAGAGCTCAATGTGCTCTAAGGTTTAAGAGATCCTCACAGTCTTTGCTCAGGATACTTTATCCTCACAGTATTTCCATGGGACAACAAATTGGACTTAGGTGAAATTCACCAAGGTTTCTTTTGGAGAAAATTTGCTATTAGGAATTGTCAGGAATCTATTTTTTACTTATACTACTGGTCAGCTGGTCAATCACATTTGCGAACTGCTCAGTCCTCTAGTACATATTGTGTTATGTTTTGTTGGGGGTTTTCACTTTAATTAGAAAATATAAGTTCTATCTTCCAAGGGAGAGTAATGTACTTAAGGAAACTAGACTCATGTGAACCAACTGACGTGCAATTTTACAAAGAAAAAAACAAAGATGTCTCCATCTTTAATCTTCCCAGGACTTGCAATGAATCTAGAAACAATTTCCATTGCTGCATTTAAGTAAAATGAAACACTAGTCAAAATTGTCTCTTTACCCCTTAATATTATTGGCAGAATTTCAAAAGTATGGGTAGCCTCTATCCGCTCTATCCGCTCAACAGGGACTCTCTTTTGTGATGAATAAAATATTTAATAAATTCCTGTTGTGTTGAATGTCTACTTCAGCTTAATACAAATTTCCAGCTGGGAAAATCCTCAGAACCTCTTTTCCATTAGGTGTGTAGACACAGCCTGCTGTTGTTGTTGTTATGCGCTGTCGAGTCAGACCTGACTCATAGTGACCCCTCCTTGGGTTTCTGAGGCAGTATCCCTACGGAAGTACATTGCCCAACCTTCCTTTGGAGGAGTGACATAGCCTACCACATCCCTAAAATGTGAGAGGGTGAAAGAGTTTAATAAATGAGCTATTTACAAAGATAAGGGCAGGAAGAAGAGAAACCAAACAATATAAGATGGTGAAGCCCCCCACATGTAGCAAAGGCAGGAACTCACTGTCATTCCTAGACCTGAAGAGACAAAAGGCAGAAACAGTTCCCAAAGCTGTAGCTACAAGAGAGGTCTCATACAGGAGCTGGGGTCCTCAGCAAAGGAGCAGATAAATGCAGCCCCTGCCATCAGAAGCCCCCATGAAGAGTTGTTGTCATTAGCTGCCATTGAATCAGTACCCAACTCATAGTGACCCCATATACAATGAGATCAGACTGTTGCGATCCCTAGGCTTTTTACTGGCTGGTTGTCAGAAGCGTATCACCAGGCTTTTCTTCCTAGTCTGTCTTATTTTGGAAGCTCCACTGAGTCTTATAGCAACACACAAACCTCTACTTCAGATGCATTGGCAGGGATTGGAACCCAGGCCTCCCACATGAAAGGCTAGAATTCTACCACTGAACCATCACTATCTCTCTCCAGGGGGAAGTAGGGCTGGATAATAGAAATTCTGACCTCTCCTTCCTCTTATTTTCTGATCTCCTGCTGATGCCTACCAGGGGGTGAACCTAACCAGAAGCCTGAGGTCAACAAAGTCTGGTGATACAGCCCTTAAAGGTCAGCCTCTCAGGACAAAGAATGAGGTGGAGAAAGGCGGGAGTGAATCTGAGGAGTCCACAGAGAAAAGCAGTACACATACTTTAATCCAAAAGGATTGCTTCTCATTAGACTGTCAGGTTAAACTGCTCTGTCCTTGCTCAAAGGAGGAAATGAACTAGGTTAAAGATTTATAGATTGTGAGAGCTGAAAGAGTGCTTAAGGGTCATCTAAACCAGTACTCTCACTTTACAGACTGATGAAACGGAGGTCCTCAGAGATTAAATGACATGCTTAAGATCACCTTCAAGTTAATAACTGAACTAACACTAAAACCCAAGTTCCTGTTTCCCTGTCCAGTGCTGGCTACCATGTCCACACAGCTTAAATTCTTTATAGCCTTGTGTGTCTCTAGTAATCTGTTTCATTCAGATGCATGAATGAGATCACCTAGAGAAACACAAAGTTTTAGGAATTTTAGAGGAGAAATTCTTAAAGCTTCTCAGCAGACTTGAACTACAGGCAATGTTCTAAAGACTTATGCTTTTCCTGCTGTTTAAATTAGTTGATTAGATAAATGCCTAGTCTTTTACCTTTCATAATTAAAATGTAACACTAATGAATGCAGGAAGAAAAACATTAGTTTTTATTACTCATGCAATTAGTCTTTGAAGGACCTAAGCATTTGCTTTCTCATTTCCGTCCCCAGAGTACATAACATTAGCCTCGTTTTATGTACTAAGAAACTGAGATACATAAGAATAAAAAACAAATCTATTCCAGAAGATCTGAACACAGCTCCTATACTTTCTAAGCCATTAATTCACATTTATTGGGAGCCTTAGATTTACCAGGCTTCATGCTGGATGCTGTAGTTGTTAGCTGCCATCCAGTGAGACCGTGACTCCTGGCCACCCCGTACACAACAGAATGAAATGCTGCCCGGTCCTGAACCATCCTTATGATTTGCCACGGATGGGATGGTTGTGATGCATATGGTTTTTACGGGCTGATTTTTGGAAGTAAAGCAACAGGCCTCTCTTCACAGTCCACCTTAATCTGGAAGCTTGAAGAAAACTGATCAAGCATCTCAGTAATATCCTAGCATTGGGTGGGAAGAATTCTACAGAACCACCAAGGCATCATGGTGCTAGATGCTTGTTGTTGTTGTTGTTAGGTGTTATCAACTTCGTTCTGATTCATAGTGACCCTACGTACAACAGAACAACCCACTGTCTGGTAAGGTGCCATCCTCACAATTGTTGCTGTGTTTGACCCCATTCTTGCAGCCTCTGTGCCAATCCACTTCATTGAATGTCTTCCTCATTTTTGCTGAACTCTGCAGTACCAAGTATGATGTCCATCTCTAGACAGGTCCCTCCTAATAACGTCGAAAATACATGTGACAAAGTCATATCAACCTGACTGCTAAGAATTCTTGGTGTACTTCTTCCCATACACATTTGTTCATTCTTCCAGCAGTCTACAGTATATTCAATATTCTTTGGTAACACCAAAATTCAAATGTATCAATTCTTGTGAGGTCTTCCTTGTTCGTTGTCTAGCTTTTTGCATACATATAAAACAATTGAAAATACTATGGCTTGGGTCTGGCACACCTTTATCCTCAAGGTAACATCTTTGCTTATTAACACTTTAAAGAGGTCTTACTGTAGCAGATTTGCCCAGTGTGATACATTGTTTGATTTCTTGACTGCTGCTACCATGGGCATTGATTGTGGAGTCAAGTAAATGAATTCCTTGACAACTACAATCATTTTTTTCTTTTATCATGATGTTGTTTATTGCTCCATTTGTGAGGATTTTTGTTTTATTTATGTTGAGATATAATCCATACTGAAGGCCATAGTCTTTGATTCTCATCAGTAAATGCTTCAAGTCTTCTTCACTTTCAGCAAGATTGTGTCTTTTTGCTTATCTCAGGCTACTAATGGGTCTTCCTCAAATTCTGATGCAGCATTCTTCTTCAGACAGTCCAACTTCTTGGATTATTTGCTCAGTATACAGCCACTCCTTGGAAGGAAGGCTGGGCAATACACTTCCATAGAGATACTGTCTCAAAAACCCAAGGAGGGGTAGCTATGAGTCGGATCTGACTCAATGGCAGTGAGTTTGGTTTTTTAGTTTTATACAGATTATACATATACATATAACTATGGTGAATGGGTATAACCTTGATGCACACCTTTCCTGATTTTAGACCATGGAGTATCCCCTTGTTCTGTTGGAACAACTTTCTCTTGCTCTATGTAAATGTTCCACACGAGCACATTTAAGTGTTCAGGATTTCCCATTCTTCACAATGTTATCCATAATTGTTATGATCCACACAGTCAAACTTTTTGTAGTCAATAAAACACAAAGAAATATATTTCTGGTGCTGTCTGCTTTCAGCCAAGATATATCTGACATCAACAATAATATCTCTCATTCCATGTCCTCTTCTGAATCTGGCTTGAATATCTGGCAGTTCATTGTGATTTACTGCTGCAATCACTTTTTATTTATCTTCAGCAAAATTTTACTTGCATGTGATTTTAATGATGTTGTTTGATAATTTCCACATTTTATTCCTTTCTTTGGAATCAGCACATAGGTGAATCTCTTCTAGTTGGTTGGCCAGGTAGCTGTCTTCTAAATTTCACTTGGTACAGACAAATGAGAACTTCTGGTATTACCTCCATTCATTGAAACATCTAAGCTGGTGTTCTGGTCACCTAGTGCGACTCAAACAAGAATATAACCACAAATGGGATGGCCTTAACAAACAGGAGTTTATTCTCTCACAGTTCGAGAGGCTAGAAGTCCGAGTTCAAAGTGCCAGGCTCTAGGGCTGTGTGAAAGCCCCTCAACCTTGGGGTCCAGCTCTGCCTCCTCCTCCTGGCCCACTGGAGCTAGAGGCGTTTCTTCACTCAGACAGCTGCTAGCTGCTGAGGCTGAGAAGCCCCAAGGTTGACAAGTCAAAAGGCACAGTTCCAATGTTACCAAACCACACGGCAGGCCATTAACTTAAGTCCATTTTAATTCTCAAGGTCGGCAGAGCATAGCAGGGTGCTGAGCAACGACACAGCTACATGCAGGGTCCAAGCATGCCATAGGCTAGAGACCACTCCCCAAGGCTTCTGCTTATATACAGGAAGCAGGCCACATTCCCTAAGGCAGCTACTCAGCTGCTTGTGGTAGATCCCACATGGAGCTGATTGCCAGTCTCATCACGGGAAATAACTACCACCAGGCCCAGCCAAGTTGACACACAAACATAACTACCACAGCTTGTATTTTATCAATCCCTCACCAAAAAAACCCAAACTCACTGCTGTCAAGTCGGATCCGACTCTTAGCAACCCCTCCTTGGATTTCTGAGGCAGTATCACTACAGAAGTAGATTTCCCAATCTTCCTCCTGAGGAATGGCTGTTGGGTTTGAACCACAAGCCTTCTTGTTAACACTCCCATGCCTTAGGTACTACACCACCTTGTTTCTCACCAATGCCTTCAGTGCAGCTTGGGCTTCTTCCTAAGTACCATCAGTTCTTGATTATATGCTACCTTCTGAAATGACTGAATGTAAACCAATTCTTTTTGGTATAGTTACTCTGCATACTCCTTTCATCTTCTTTTGATGTTCCCCGCATCATTCCATATCTTGCCCATAGAATCTCTCCATATTGCAACTCGAGGCTTCAATTTTTTCTTCAGTTCTTTCAGTTTGAGAAATACTGAGCGTGTTATCATCTTTTGTTTTTCTAACTCCAGGTCTTTGGATATTTCATTATAATACTTTAGTTTGTGTTCTTGACTGGCCCTTTGGAATTTTCTGTTCAGTTCTTTTACTTCATCATTTCTTCCATTTGCTTTAGCTACACTACGTTCAAGGGCAAGTTTCAGATTCTCTTTTGACATTCTTTTTGGTCTTTTCTTTCATTCTTATCTTTTTAATGACTTTTAGCTTTCTTCATGTATGATGTTCTTGATGCCATCCCACAATTCATCTGGTCTTTAGTCATTGGTGTTCAATGTGTCAAATTTATTCTTAAAATGGTCTCTAAATTCAGGTAGGATATACTCAAGGTCATATTTTGGCTATCGTGGACTTGTTTTAATATTCTTCAGCTTCAATTTAAACTTGCATATGAGGAATTGATGGTTTGTTCCACAGTCGGGCCCTTGCCTTGTTCTGATTAGTGATATTGAGCTTCTCCATCATCTCTTTGCACAGCTGTAGATGATTTGATCCTGTGTATTCCATCTGGTGAGGTCCATGTGTGTAGGTGTCATTTATGTTGCTTAAAAGGTGTTTTCAATGAATAAGTCATTGGAAATGCAAAATTCTGGCTCTGTCGTCATTTCTATCACCAAGGCCATACCTTATTTTCTGACTACTGATTATTTCCCACTTTTTCATTCCAATCACCAGTAATTATTATTTCATCTTGATTGCGTGTTTGATCAAATTAGATTGCAAAAGTTGGTAAAAAAAAAAAAAAAAAAAGTCTTCAATTTCTAAAGGGGGGGACCAGGTTTGCTGGTCCAATAGAGGCTGGTGGAACCACTGAGACTATGGCTCCTAGCTGAGCTTCAGGTCCGGAATTGAACCCACACCTGTGGCTTCCAACAATACAAAAGACAGGCATATGAGTTGAACATTTACCTGAGGTAGATACACTCCTTGAAGAGAATAATCATGAGAGAAAGAAAGGCTGCTTATGTACAGGGAGACAGCTCAGGGGGCAGGAGTGCATGGAGGGATGGACACAGGGAAGGGGTAACTATCAGAAGGAAATGGGAGGGGAGCTGTTGCATTGTGGTAAATTGTGGTCAATGTCATCAGACAAAGTGTATGTGAACTGCAGTATGGAAAGTGAATTTGTTCTGTAAATTTTTACCCAAATCACAATTAAAAAAAAAAAAAAAAACTTCAATTTCTTCATCTTTGGCTTTAGTGGTTGGTGCATAAATTTGAACAATAGTCATCTTAACCTGTCTTCCTTGTAGGCATATGGATATTATCCTATTACTGACAGTATTGTACTTCAGGATAGGTCTTGAAATGTTCTTTTTGACATGAATGCAATGCCATTCCTCTTTAATTTGACATTTTAGACCATGTCCTCGTCCAATTCAAAATGACAAGTATCTATTTCAGCTCACTGATGCCTAGGACATTGATCTTCATGAGTTCCATTTCATTTTTGACAACTTCCAATTTTCCTACATTCACACTTCATACATTCCATACATTCCACATTCTGATTATTAATGAATGTTTGCAGCTGTTTCTTCCCATTTTGAGTCATGACTCATCAGCAAATTGAGATACTGAAAACTTTACTCCATCCACATCATTAAAGTTGACTCTACTTTGAGGAGGCAGCTCTTCCCTAGTCATATTTTGAGTATCTTGCAACTGAGAGGCTTATCTTCCATCCCTATATCAGATAATTTTTCCCTGCTATTCATAAGGTTCACAGTGGTCATTTTTTTTTTTTTTAAAGTAGATCTGGCCACATCCTTCTTCCTAGTCTGTCTTAGTCTGAAAGCTCCACTGAAACCTGTCCATCATGGGTGACACTGCTGATATTTGAAATACTGGTGACATAGATTCCAACATCACAGCAACACAGAAGCCACCACAGTACAACAAACTGACAGATACAAAAATGAAGAAAACATGCTCTCTGTTCTCAAAGATCCTGTGAACCAGAGAGGGAGAACAGTAAACCAGTAACTGTTGAATAGGCTATCTGGGGATCTGATACAGATACTTTGATAAAGCAGCATGGGGAAAGATGTGGTTGTTACTACCAGACTACAGATTCTTAACCCTTTCTGCACCACAGATGCCTTTGAGCCACCAAGGAAAGCTAGGACACTTCTTAGAAAAGTGCCCACTTGCACATGCACATCAAAGTTTGTATTTAATATTTGCAAATTTTGCACAAAATGGTAGAGAATTCATGAATGCAAATTCACAAATAAATCCTTACTCTGAGCATCTAGAAAAGACACAAGTTTTGGGGTTCTTTGTTGTTTTGTTTGGTTTTGTCTGCCTCATACCCCAATTAAGTATAAGTAATGAATTGCCTGACCAGAGAATTTTATTTTGAGGATCATGGTACATAACTGTTACTTACTATTTTCAGACCACAGTGATAGAAAAAATGAGTCAGGGCCTCTGACTTTCTGGAATATCCTGTTTTCCTCAGGCTAGTCAGAATCTCAATGGTCAATATTCAAACACAATTGACCTCCTATTTAGATAAGGTAATTGCTTCATAGGGGGCTCTGGTAGCATAGTGGCTAAGGCACTTCACTGCTAACCAGAAGGCTGGTGGTTCAAAAACCCACCAGCCACTCCTTGGAAGGAAGATGGAGCAATCTACTTCGGCAGTGATACTGCCTCAGAAACCCAAGGAGGGGTTGCTATGAGTCAGGTCCAACTCGACGGCATATAACAACAACAACAACAATTGCTTCATAAGGTTATTTCCCGATACTACAGGTGTGGTGATGGAAAAGACACAACTCCTATACTAAAGGGATTTTACTCCAGAAGGGGAAACAGACAAACTCAAGTTGGATGAATGGATATAATGAGAACCCATATAAGGAGGAGACATTAAACAAGCAATTAACTTCAACTCTGATTACTGTTTATTATCCCTAAGAGTAAGGCATTTTATAACTTAAACCTTGAAATGTTAAGCTGAAATTAAACTATTCTTGGGCATACTGAATTGTACAGTGGTTAGAAAAGAGTAGAGGCCCTGAGTGGTGTAAATTGTTAACACACTTGACTATTAATCAAAAGGTTGGACTCCACCCAAAGATGAGTTGGAAGAAAGGCCTGGTGATCTATCTGAAAAATTAGCCATTGAAAACCCTATGGAGCACAATTCTATTCTAACATGGGGTCACCATGAGTCAGAGCTGATGTAATGGCAACTGGCACTGGTTTAGGAAAAAGTAAACTTTGAAATCAAATTGCCTGAGCCAAGGCCCCAGCTCCACCATGGTGTGACCATGCAAGGTTACATAACCACTCTATGCTTCAGATTTCTCATCTGTAAAATAGTAAAAGTACTTGGCATATCCAGGTAAAAATGGAAAATTCATTCAGTTACCAAATAATGGATGGTTTGGTTTGTATAGAGAAATTACCCAGATATGTGGCCAAAATGTTTAGATCCCATGCAAAGGTTGTCATTGCATACTTGGCTTTTGTGGTAGGTTGAATTGTGAGCCTCAGAAAGGTATGTTCAAGCCCTAACACCTCACACACACACCTATGTACGTGACCTTATTTGGAAATAGCGCCTTTGCAGATGCAATTAATTAAGTTCACATAAGATCATACTACAGTAGGGTGAACCCTAATCCAGTCTAACTGGTGGCCTTATAAGAAGAGAAAAGATACAGCAACAGGCATTCGTGGGGCAAGATGACCATGTAAAGACAGAGCCAGAAATTTTAGTGCTATATCTACAAGCCTAGGAAGGCCTGACTCCACTAGAAGCAGGAAAACTCAAGAAAGAATCTTCCTTCCCCTAGGCGCCTTTAGTGAGGTCCTACTGATACCCTGAATTGGGACTTTTAGCCTCCAAAACTGTGAGAGAATAAAGCCAGTTTGTGGCTTTGTGATATGACTTTGCTACAGAAGCCCCAGAAAACTAATTAAACCTTAGATTGCTTAGTCAAGGGCCACTTTGAAAATCTGATAAGCTAAAGACTCTCTCCAAAAATGCACAAAGATCAATACATATTTCTGGAGTTCCTGATCCCAAAACCAGAGTAAAGAAGCCCTGGCGATGCATTGGCTAAGTGCACAGCTACTTACCCAAAGGTTAGTGGTTTGAACCTACCCAGCAGTTCTGAAGGACAAAAGATTACAGCCTAAGAAACCCTATGGGACACTTCTACTCTGTCATATAGGTTGCTACTACTTAGAATCAACTTGACAGTATACAACCACAAAACCAGAGTAAGAACCCTGTATTAAAATTGCTTTTCATTATCACCATTACAATCCTAGGATTGATTTTTGAAACATTTTACTTAGTTTAGTTGTATCAGTAACTGCTCTGTAACCATATTTATTACTTGCTCTAATTGATACTATAATTCTCCATATATCACTCAATAAATTATGTGACGGTCACAACTTAAAAAGGAATAGTATTATGGCATTTTAGTATATGTAGAGAAGTACTTGAAATGCTACCCATATGGAAACTTCCAAAAATTAGACCACAGAAAAAAAGTATTGAATACATTATCCACAAGTATGCCTGAATTTTCAAAGAAAAAATAATTCATGCTCAGTCTCCCAAATATTATTTCTCTTAAACTAAATTCATTCAAAAAGGGTTTGATTTTTCAGTGGTGTACTCAAATTACATATAGTTGAGTATTTAACATTAGATCATTTCAAGATGGTGGTACATTTTATGTGAGTTTGACAGACTAAAAACTACTTAATCACAGTCACCAGAGATATCCATGAAGTCATTTCTTAGTCCATAAAAAATACCAGCAAAGTCCTGTGCTATATGGCATTCCTGAACAATAACACTCTAATTTGTCATACTAATACTCTTCACAGTTTGATAAGAGGCAGATGATACTGACTCCTGGTAATATATGTAATGATAGCTTCAACAAAAGGAGTTTTTTTTTTTTTTTAAAAAAAAGACATGAACCAGTCTTATAATTTTTACCTCGAATAAATTAATCCAAGCATTGTCCCAATCATATGTTTTTTGTATAGATTAGCATCTCATTTTGTGGTCTCAAATGAAAAGTATTACTCAGATCATAGATCAGAGAACAATTCTTTTGGAGTTTCAACATTCTATATGTGGTTCTGTAAACTACAGATCTCACTCAGGAATAGTCACACATCAAGCAACATAGTTAAAGACATGATATTTTTAATTCACCCAGTGTAAATATTATAGGTGGAATGCACATTTTAAGAGTGGCCTGTGCCCTTATTCACTTTAGATCAAAACAAAACAAAAGTTTTAAAAAAAAAAAAACTGTCTTTGAGTAATCTCTGACTCATGGGGACTCCATGTGTGTCAGAATACAACCATGCTCCAAAGAGTTTTCAAATGACTGATTTTTTTGGAAGCAGATGGCTAAGGAACCTCTAGGTGGATTTAAACATCCAAACTTTTGGTTAGCATCCTAGTGTGTCAACCATTTGCTCCACTCAGGGACCTTCCTCTTAGGACATACACATTGAAATCTACTTTGAAGTACATAAAACTAAATGCCCCTTTAAACAGTTCTGTTAGACTGGGTTCTCTAGAGAAACAAAACCAGTAAAGCTTATATATATGTACATATAGAGAAATTTATATTAGGAAAATGGCTCACACACTTATAAAAGCTGGCAAGTCCAAAGTTCCTGGATCAGACATCAAGCTGGAGGCTTTTCCACGTCAAGTTGAAGGTTTTTCCCGACTCTTGCAGCCACAGGGGCTGAGGAGCCCAAGGCTAGCAGGCAGTACACCGGCTGTTGACTCCAACAAATGATGAATCCAAGATCTCCAGGCCTAATGGTGGAGTATTCACTCACGGACAGTTGTAGGCAGCACAACAGAATCCCAATCTGCAGAAGAATGTCTCCTCTCCCATGATGTCCACAGATATACTGGAAGCAGGCCACACCCCTAGGGAAACTCCCTTTCAACAGATTTGCCGCTCAAAACATAATCATCTGATCCCATCATTGGAACAACCACACCACAACAGCTCAAACCACACAGAATTGTGGTCCAGCCAAGTTCACACACAGCTCCTACTATCACAACAGCCAACATTAGTCTAAATGGAGAGAGACTGAAACCATCCCCTGTGAACAGGAGCTAGACCAGGATGCCCTCTATCACCACTTCTATTCAGCATTGTATTGGAAGTCCTAGCCAGGGCAATAAGGCAAGAAAGGGAAATCAAAGACATCCAAATTGGTAAGGAAAAGTCAAACTATTCCTATTTGCTGATATGATCTTATACCTAGAAAATTCAAGAGATTCAGTCAAAAATCTACAGGAACTAATTGAGAGATTTAGCATCATGGCAGGATACAAGATCAACATCCAAAAATAAGTTGGATTCCTACACACCAGCAAAGAGATTGCTGAAAAAGAAATAAAGAAATCAATACCATTTACAATGTTGTTGATAGGTGCCATCCAGTCATTTCTGACTCATAGTGACCCCATGCACAGCAAAACAAAACACTGCCCGATCCCACGCCAGCTCCACAATCCCTGTTATACTTGAGCCCATCATCGCAGCCACCATGTCAATCCATCTCGTTGAAGGCCTCCCCCTCTTTCATCGACGCTTCACCCTACCAAGAATGACATCCTTCTCCAGGGAATGGTCCCTTCTGACAACATGACCAAAATAGGTGAGACGAAGTCTGGCCATTCTCACTTCCAAGGAG
>NW_006921906.1:1179523-1184254 GCF_000298275.1 Orycteropus afer afer
GCTGCTCTGACAAGAAAATACCACAAATGGGATGGCCTTAACAAACAGGAGTTTATTCTTACAATTTGGAGGCTTTAAGTCCAAGTGCAAAGTGCCAGGCTCTAGGAGCTGGGTGAAAGCCCCTCAACCTTGGGGTCCAGCTCTGCCTCCTGCTCCCGGCCCATTAGAGCTAGAGGCATTTCTTCACTCAGACAGCTGTTGGCTGCTGAGGCTGAGAAGCCCCAAGGTTGACAAGTCAAAAGGCACAGTTCCGATGTTACCAAACCACACGGCAGGCCATTAACTTAAGTCCATTTTAATTCCCAAGGTCGGCAGAGCATAGCAGGGTGCTGAGCAATGACACAGCTACATGCAGGGTCCAAGCATACCAAAGACTAGGGACCATTCCCAAAGCTCCTGCTTATATGTAGGAAGTAGACCACATACCCAAAGGCAGCTACTCAGCTGCTCACAGTAGATTCCACCATGGAGTTGATTACCAGTCTCATCATGGGAAATCTACATCCAGCTGCCCAGCCACTCAACCAGGCCCAGCCAAGTTGACACAAAAGCTTAACTACCACAAAATCTTACCTGGGACACAAAATACATGTATAAAGAAAACTATAAAAGACTACCTCAAGAAACCATGAGAGAGCTACATAATGAAAGACACAACATGCTCGTGGAGAGGAAAATTGAACATTGTGAAAATGTCAATTCTACCCAGAGCAATCTATACATTCAATGCAATCCCAATCCAGATCCTATCAACATTCTTTAAGGATATGGAAAAATCAATTACTAACTTTATTAGGGAAGGAAAGAGACCTTGGATAAGCAAAGCACTACTGAAGAAGAACAAAGTAGGAGGTCTTACACTGCTGGATCTCAAAACCTGCTATACAGCCACAGTAGTCAAAGCTGCCTGGTACTGGTACAATGACAGATACATAGACGAATGGAATAGAATTGAGAACCCAGAAATAGATCCATTGACCTATGGTCAGGTCATCTTTGACAAAGGGCCGAAATCCATTAAATGAGGAAGAGATTGTCTATTTAACAAATGGTGCTGGCAAAACAGGATATCCATTTTCAGAAAAAAGAAACAACATCTGGACTTTACACCATATACAAAAACAAACTCTAGATGGATCAAAGACTTCAATGTGAAACCTAAAACTATAAAGTTCCTCAAGGAAAAACTAGGGGCAAATTTAGGGGCCCTAATATATGGGATAAATAGACTATCAAGCATAACCCAAAATGCACAAACAGCAGAAGATAAAACAGACAAATGGAACCATCTAAAAATTAAATTTTTATAAGCTTCCAAAGACTTCTCCAAAAGACTCAAAAGAGAACCTACAGATTGGGGAAAAAATATTCAGCAATGACATATCTGACAAAGGACTTATCTCTAGAATTAAACTCCAACACCTCAATAACAAAAAGACAAATAATCCAATTAAAAGATGGGCAGAAGACGTGAATAGACACTTCACCAAAGAGGATATTCAGGCGGCCAACAAACACTTGAAGAAATGCTCACAATCATTAGTGATTAGAGAGATACAAATCAAAACAACAATGAGATACCATCTTGCCCCAGCACCAATAGTAAAGTTCAACAAGACCAAAAATAACAAATGCTGGTGAGGATACAAGAAATTGGGACTCTCACACACTGCTGGTGGGACTGTAAAATGATACAACATAGAAAGCAGTATGGTGATTCTTTAAAAAGTTGGAATTAGAAATACCATTTAACTCACACATTCTATTACTAGGTATATATCCTAAAGAAGTGCGAGCCAGGACAAGAACAGATATATTCACACTCATGTTCATCGTAGCACTATTTACAATAGCTAAAAGATGGAAACAACCTAGGTGCCCATCTACAGAATTCATAACCAAACTATGGTACATACACACAATGGAATACTACACAACCCTAAAGAATAATGTAGAATCAGCAAAACATCACATAATGTGGATGAACTTAAAAGACATTATGCTGAGTGAAATAAGTCAGTCACAAAAGGACAAATATTGTATTGGTCCATTATTGTAAAAAGTCAAGGAAAGGTTTATACATGGAAGGAAATTTTCTTTGTTGGTTACCAGGGGTGGGAGGGGAGGGGAGAGAACACTGTTAAACAGGTAGAGACAAGTATTGACCTGGGTGAAGAAAAGGGCAATGTACCAAATGTGAGTGATCAACACGGCATTGAGGAGGAAGACACAGAGAGGTGCATGGGAGGTACAGATAACAAAGATGAACCCTTTTGCACATACAGTACTGTGTTGTCAGTGAAGGCAAACACTGATCTACAGGTGGATAGATGGGTGGACAGGCTGAACAATTAAGTACGTTTATGCAGGGGGGGAGTGTGCCCAAGACCAAGTATAGGTTTGGCAGACAATGTTTCAACAAGTGTATTTGTACGTTCTATAAGAATTCCCAGATATATAGTAGAGCTGACAAAAGACAAGGTTGTAGTCACTCTTGGCCACAGCCAGCTACCTAGAGGGAGTGAGTAGTCAGATCTGTGGGCTTGGGACCACAGTCACAGGGAACATCAAGCTCAATTGGTATAATGTACTACACAAAAACATTGTACCACATCCTACTCTGGCAAGTAGCAACTGGGATCTTAAAAGCTTGCAAGCGGCCATCTAGATGTAATGATGGATCTCTCCTCATCCAGAGCAAAGAAGAATGAAGAAAACCAAAGACACATGGAAACAATTAGTCCAAGGGACTGGTACACCATGGGATCCTCAGCCTACACAACTATGAAACCAGAAGAATTAGATGGTGCCCAGCTACCACTGTCAACCAATCATGGGGGCATCTATGCAGGAGATCCTGGATAGAGTAGAAGAATGTGGAACAAAACTCAAAATCATTAAAAAAAAAAAAAAGGGGGGGGGGGACTAGGTTTGCTGTTTGATAGAGCCTGATGGAACCACTGAGACTATGGCCCGCAGCTGCCCTTCAGGTATGACTGAACCCACTCCTGTAGCTTCCAGTCAAACAAAAGACAGGCCTATGAGCTAAACATTTACACTCCTTGCATGCTAGGTAGATACACTACTTGAAGAGATAAATCATGGGAGAATAGAAGGGCTGTGTATGCACAGGGAGACACTTTGGAGGCCAGGAGTGATGGGAGGGAAGGACACAGGGAAGAGATAACTATGGGGAAGAATGGGAAGGGAACAGTTGCACTGTGGTAAATTGCAGTCAATGTCATAAGACAAAGTATATGTGAGCTGCTGTATGGAAAGTGAATTTGCTCTGTAAACTTCCACCCAAATCACAATTTAAAAAATAATAATAATAATATAAACCCTAAATGCCCCTTTAAAAACTTTTATTGATTATTTTGTTTCTGGATTGAAGGTGATCTGCAAAGTTCACAACTTAACCAAACCAAACTCACTGCCATCAAGTCAGCTCTCATAGCAACCCCTCCTTGGGTTTTCGAGGCAGTGTCACTACAGAAGTAGATTGCCCAGACTTCCTTCCAAGGAGTGACTGGTTGATATGAACCACCAGCCTTCTGGTTAGCAGTCAAATGCCTTAGGCACTATGCCACCAGATCTCCCACACAAACTTAAGGAGTACCTTAGAAAACATCATTTTGTCCCATTCTCCTTTTTTCTTTTTCTGTTGTTGTTGTTGTTAGGTGCCGTCAAGTTGGCTCCAAATCATAGCAGCCCTTCGCACAACAGAACAAAACATTTCCCAGACCTGCACCATCCTCACAATCCTTGCTATGCTTGAGTCCATTGTTGAAGCCACAGTGTCAATCCATCTGGTTAAGGGTCTTCCCCTTCTTCATTGACCCTCTACTTTACCAAGCATGATATCCTTCTCCAGGGAATGGTCCCTTCTAACAACATGACCAAAGTAAGGGAGATGAAATCTAGACACTCTCACTTCCAAAGTACATTCCAGCTGCACTTCTTTCAGGATAGATTTGTTCATTCTTCTGGTAGTCCATGGTATTTTCCGTATTCTTTGCCAGCACCACAACTCAAAGGCATCAACTCTTCTTCAATCTTCCTTATTCATTGTCCAGTTTTCACATACATATGAGACTACTGAAAATACCATGGCTTAAGTCAGGTACACCTTAGTCTTTGAAGTGACATCTTTGCTTATTCAATCTTTCTTTAGTAGTGCCAAATTTTATTAATTGGCTTGGGAACAATGAGATGGGAGTTTGTCTTTAATGGCTGAATCTCATCTAGAATATGCATTCAAAGGGCCAGTGCAAAAAAAAATTAATTAAATTTTATAAAAGAAAAAAGCCCCGTGCAACTTGAGCTGATTACAAACACAGGTTCAAGGCCACTAAATTTGGCCTTATTGATTTTAGCAGATGTCCAAAAAAGGTTTTGAATGATTTTTTTATATTGTCGAAGGAAGAGGCCCTCACTCAATATCTGAAACAAAGGCCTGAATTTATCACTTGCTAGAACGGAGAGTTGTACTTAGAAGACAGTTTCACTGAATAAAGAAAACATGATCTTCTCTGGGATTTGGGGAAGCACGGCATTTAGGGATTGGAAGAATTTCTGAAGGGGAAGTGTTTAGAGGATTGGTTGATGGATTGATGCTATTCTGATTAGCTGACTCGTAATATGTGTACTGAAGGGAAATTGTTACAGGCTGATTACAAAAAGTTTAAAACCAGTTTTAAACAAACAGACAAACAAAAAAAAAAAAAAAAA
>NW_006921906.1:1188868-1202530 GCF_000298275.1 Orycteropus afer afer
GCAGAATTTCAACCAGGCACAGGGAAAAGAAAAAAAATGCTGAAAACTATGACCTGGTAGGGGAAGATTAAGAATAATAAAAAAAGGACAAAAGTATTAATAATATTAGTTGGTTTGAAACAAACAAATACAAGCAAACTAATCACCGGGAAAAAGAAAAAAAAAAAAAAAATTGGTGGAGAACTGGGTAGGGCTCGTTTGGGAACATATAAAACATATATTCTTTTCTGATTGACAAATTAATCAGCGTAGTGTCTTCCAAGTTCATCCATGTTATGAACTGTTTTGCAGGTTCATTGTCATTCTTTAATGTTGTGCAGTATTTTATTGTATGTACTAAGTTTTTTTTTTTTTTTTTTATCCATTCATCCATTGTTGGACACTTGGATAGTTCTTATCTTTTGACTATTGTGAATAATTCCATGACGAACATAGCTGTGCATGTATTTGTGTCACAGCTCTTATTGCTCTAGGATATATACCTACTAGTGGGATTGTTGGTTCATATGGTATTTCTACCATTTTCCACAGTGGTTACACCATTTTACAGTCCCACAGCAATGTATGAGGGTTCCAGTCTCTCCATACCCTTGCTAACATTTGTTGTTTCCCACTTTTTAAAAAATCTTTCCTGTTAGTATTAGGGTGAGATGACATCTTATTTTTGTTTTGATTTGCATCTCTCTAATCCTTAATGATTGCAAGCATTTCTTCATGTGTGTGATGGCCACCTGAATGTCTTCTATAATGAAGTGTCTATTCATGTCCTCTGCCTATTGTTTAATTTCACTATTTGTCTTTTTGCTATTGGGGTGTTGAAGTTTTCTATAAATTTTAGAGATTAGTCCCTTGTCCAATATGTCATTGCCAATTTTTTTTCCATCTATAGGTTCCATTTTTACTCTTGATAAAGTCTTTTCATGCATATAAATGTTTAATTTTTAGTAAGTCCCAGATATCTCATTTGTCTTCTGTTGTTTGTTCATTTTTAGTTATGTTTGATAGTATATTTATGCCATGTACCAGGGCCCCAAAATTTTCCCATAATTTTCCTTTGATGATCTTTACAGTTTTTAGTTTCATATTTATGTCTTTGATCCATCTTGAGTTCATTTTTCTATATGATGAGAGATATGGGTCTTGTTTCATTTTTCTGCAAATGAAAAACCAGTTTTGCCAGCACCATGTGTTAAAGAGACTATCTCTTCCACATTTTATGAATTTTGGCCCTTTGTCAAAGATTAGCTGTCCATAGGCAGATGAATTTACTTCTGGGTTCTCAATACTGTTCATTGGTCTGTGTATCTATCACTGTACCAGTACCAGGCTGTTTTGACTACTGTGGATGTATAGTAGGTTTTGAGATTGGGAACTCTGAGGCCCTCTACTTTATTCTTCTTCTTTAGTCATTCTTTGCATATCTGGGATCTCTTTCCTTTCCATATAAAGTTGGTGATTAGTTTTTCCATGTTTTTAAATAACGATGATGGAATCTGGATCAGGATTGTATTGTATCTTAGATTGCCTTAGATAGTGTTAGTATTTTCACAATGTAAAGTCTTCCTACCCATGCACACGATACATTCTTCTGTTTATGTAGGTCTCTCTTGGCTTCCTGTAATAGTGCTTTGTAGTTTTCTTTTTCTTTTTTTTTTTTTTTTAATCTCTGGTTAGATTTATTCTTAAATACTTCATCTTAAGTATTGTTTTCTTGATTTCCTTTTCAGAATTTTTTTTGTTAGCATAGAAAAAAACTGACATTTTTGCGTGTTGATCTTGTACCCTGTCACTTTGCTGAATCCTTCTATTAGTTTCAATAGTTTTCCCATTATGTTTCTAGGATTTTCTACGTATAGGATCATATCAACTACAGAGATAGTGGTACCTCTTATTTGCCAATTTGGATGCCTTCTATTTCCTTTTCTGACCTTATTGCTCTTGCTAGGACTTCCAATGCAATACTGAATAGGAGTGGTGATACACGCATCTTTGTCTTGTTCCCATTCTCAAGGGGAATGTTTTTAGTCTCTTTCCATTAAGAATAACATTGGTCATTGATTTTGTGCATTTCCTCTTAATTATGTTAAGTAATCTCCTTTCTATTTCTATTTTTATCAGGAATCAATGTTGGAGTTTCTCAAATGCCTTTTCTGCATTGATTGATATGGCCATGTTGTTCTTTTCCTTTGTTTTATTTATGTGGTGGATTCCATTGATAGTTTTAGTAATGTTAAACCATCCTTACATACATGGTATGAATCTCACTTGGTCATGACGTATTATAATTTGATATGTTGTTGGAGTCAACTGGCTAGGGTTTTGTTGAGAATTTTTATGTCTATGTTCATGAGGGATATGGTCTATAATTTTCTTTTATAGTAGTGTCCTTGCTTGGCTTTGATACCAGGGTTATGCTTACTTCATGAAATAATTTCAGGAATATTCCCTCCTTTTCTATATTCTGGAGTAGAATTGGTATCAGCTTTTCTCTGAATGCTTAAGAGAGTTTGTCACTGCAGCTCTCTGGGCCAAGACTTTTTATTTTGGGGATTTTTTAACAACCTGTTCAATTTCTTTTGTTATGGGTCTGTCAAATTTTCTACTTCTGATTGTGTTAGCTGTTCATTTCTTCTAGGTTTTCAAATTTGTTGGAGTATAGTTCTTCAGAATATTCTGTTATTATCCTTTTTATTTTGGTTTGTTCTGTTGTGACATCATCTATTTCATTTCTTATTCACGTTATTTGCATTTTCTCCTTCTTTTACTTTGTTAAATATGCCAGTGGTTTGTCAATCTTCTTAATCCTTTCAAAGAAATTGTAGTCTTTTTTATTCTCTCTATTGTTTTCTGTTTCATTTATTTCTGCTCAAACATTTATTGTTTCCCTTCTTCTGGTTACTGTAGCTTTTTTTTTCTGTTATTTTCTAATTGTTGGAGATATTGGGTTAAAATGTTACTTTGGGTTTTTTCTTCTTTTTTAACATATGCTTTTATTGCTATACATTTTCCTCTGAGCACTACTTTTGCTGTGTTCCAATGATTTTGACATCTTTTGTTTTCATTCAATCTCTTTTGATTCAAAGAATTTTTAATTTCCTTTTTAAATTTCTCCTATTACCCAGTACTTTTTAAGCAGAGTGTTATTCAGTTTTCATGTATTTCATTTTTTTTTCCTTTGATATTCCTTTAGTTGATTTCAAATTTCATAGCATTTTGATCAGAGAAGATGTTTTGTAGTGCTTTGATGTTTTTAAATTTATTGATATTTGTTTTACGGTCTAGCATATGGTCTAACATACCCTGGAAAATGTTCCATGTATAGTGGAAAAGAATGTATATTGTGTTATTGTTGGGTGGAGTGTTCTGTATATATCTATGAAGTCAAATTGGTTGACTGTGTTGTTTAGATCTTCTGCATCTTTGTTGAGTTTCCTTCTCGTTGTTCTGTCCTTCACTGAAAGTGTATATTAAAGTCTCCTACGATTACTATGGAGTTGTTTATTTGTCTTAAATTCTGTTAATGTTTGATACATGTATGTTGGGGCTCTTTCATTGGTTGCGTAAATATTTTTGTTATGTCCTCTTGTTAGATTGACTCTTTAATTATTATATAATGTCCTTTCTTGTCTCTTTTACTGGTTTTTACCTTAAAGTCTATTTTATTGGAAATTAATATTGCAATTCCTACTCTTTTTTGGCTGCCATTTGCTTGATGTATGTTTTTCCATCCTTTGATTTTTGGCTTTTTTTTTTTTTTGTCTTTGTGTCTAAGGTTTCTCTTGCAGAAAGCATATTGATGGGTCATGTTTCTTTAACAATCCTGCTACTCTCTGTCTATTGAATGTACATTTAATCCATGAATTTACTGCTGTCATTTTGCCATGGTGTTTGTGTGTGTATGTGGCAGGAGGTGGTGTTGATGAATTCTTTTTTTCATATAATTATCTGTGCTGAGTTCATTTTGTTTATGGATTTTCTTATCATTTTCTTCATTGCTGTTGTTTTGGTGTTTACTGAATCTTTATGATTCTTTTTTTAATTTGGTGAGAAAGTTAATTAATTTCCTTTGAGGTCACCCTGTCATTTATTATTATCTTCCCAAGTTTAAAACAATCTATTCAATCTTGATATCACCTTGACTTCCTCTCTATTCAGAAGTTCTATAACTAGACCATTTACTGCCTTTTTTTCTTTCTTTTTTTTTTTTACTTTGTAGTTTGTCACCATTTACAAATTGGCATCTCTGGTTCTCTATTTTCAGTGTTGTAGGTTCATTTTGTTTTTGATACTTCTATATGGGGATTGATTTCCAGATGATGTCACTTGTCTTAATCTCAGATTGTGGTCTGCCATTGTTGGTTCTTTGTTCAAAGGACCCTCTTTAGGGTCTTTTGTAAGGTTGGTCTGGTTTTTACAAATTCCCTTAATTTTCTATTTATCTAGAAATGTCCAAATTTTGCCATTATATTTTGGGGACAATTATGCTAGGCATATTATTCTTGGATGGAATTTTTTTCTCTCAACGTTTTATATATTTCATCTCACTGCTACTCACTTGCACAGTTTTCTGCCAAGAAATTAGGGCTTAGTCTTATTGGTTCTTCTTTGTAGTGGCTTTTCCTTTTCCTCAAGCTGCTTTCAGGGTTTTTTCTTTCTTGTTGGTTTTGGAAAGTTTGATTATGCCTTGGTGATTTTATTTTGGGATCTATACTACCTGAGGGGAGCTCTGGTGACATAGTACCTAAGGCATTTGACTGCTAACCAGAAGGCTGGCAGTTCAAACCCAGCAGCCACTCCTCAGAAGGAAGGTTGGGCAATCGACTTCTGTGGTGATACTGCCTCAGAAACCCAAGGAGGGTTGCTGGGAGTTGGATCCGACTTGACAGCAATAGGTACTACTTGGGGTTCATTGAGCTTCTTGAATGCATACCTTCTTGTCTTTCATGATATTGGGGAAGTTTTTTCCAGTAAATTAGAAAAAAATTTTCTTGGTGCTTTGTTTTATCTCTTCTTATTCTAGAATTCTGATCATACTTAAGTTAATCCTCTAATGGTATCCCACACAATTCTGAGGTTTTCTTCATTGTTTTGGTTCTTTTTTCTGATTTTTCTTCTAACAATTAGTAATAATATATTTGTCTTCAACTTCACTAATTCTGTCCTCTATAAATTCAATTCTACCCCTTTGTCCTTGCAATGTTTTATCTATTTCTGAAATTTTGGTATTAGTCTTCTGGATTTCTATTTGAAATGGGTTTTTAATTTTCCCTTTACTTTGTCAATTGTTTTCCTGAATTTTTCTCAAATCTTGTCTATTTTTCTTGTATTTATCTATGATTTCCTTGGTGTTGTCTTAATTTTCGTTGATCTCTTTCTTAATCTATTTAAGCTACCTAAGTATATTTCTTTTAATTTCCTTATCAGGTGGCTCCAATACCATTTCTTCCTCCAGAATATTTTCTGACCCTCCATTTTGGTAACTTGTTTAATTGATTTTACCATTTCTTTGTGTGCTTTGAAGTTTTCTGCTATCTCTGAGAAACTGTGGTGTTATACTATTAATTTGTTGATTGTATGTTGGTTTGTTTCACCCTTTTGATTTAATATACCCAGGCAATGGATGGTGGTACTACCCTAGTCTCTAGTTTATCAGCACTGGGGCACTCACCACTGGTCTCTAGGTAGCTTTGTTAGTGGGTAGGAGTGTGTATGTGAGGCTCTAATTGCCTGTCATTTATGGTAGGTGGGGTAGGCTGGGTGGGTTTGGATGCTGTCTTTGATCCAGTGGTGCTGGAGCAAATGACTGCACCCACCCAGTGGGTGGGGTAGCAGGTATTTATGGTTGGGCAGGGTCACTGGCAAGCCAGCTGATAGGGAAGTAAAAGGGGGTGATAGGAAGAAAAAAAAAGAAAAGGAAATTAAAAAAAAAAAAAATAGGGGAAGAGGAAAGAACTGGGAAAGAAACAAGAAAAAGGGAAAAAAAAAAACAAAACAGCACTGTACTGGCATGAGCACTAGCTGCCAAATATGGCTGCAGTGGGAGCATATACTGCCAACCACATGGGGCAGAGTAGGATGCTGCTGAATGCAGAGGAGCTGGGAGCTTGTGCTCAAGAGTGGGATCAAAAAAAGGGGAGGAGGGGAAGCAGAGAAAGAAAGCAAAGAACAAAAGCAAGGGAGGAAGAGGGAAGAGCTAAAAAGAAGGAGAAAAAGAAAATAAGTAACATGGTACCAGCATAAACACTAGCTGCCAAACATATCTGGGGCAGCCATACAACACTCACTCTATGGAAGTGTGCACCCTGACCATGGAGGGGTATATGCAGATGTTGCTGACCATGGAGGCAGTGGGGGTGGTGCCCCTATGCTGTGGGATCAAAAAAAAAGGGAGAGGCAGGGAAAGGATGAAAAGAAGAGATGAAAAAAGGGGAGGGGAAGAGGGTTGAACTAAGAAGACAGAAAAAAAGGAAATGGCACAGCACTGGTGGTGGGAGGGTATTTGATTGGCTGCTGAGTGGCAAGAGTAGGGTGTGGCATGCTGCTGGTCACCCGGAGGTTATGTTGGGACATACAGGAGATCACATCCCTTTGGTCACTGATCACTGATGTGAGTGCTCATGCAGTCCTGGCTGAATGGAGCCAATTGTCTAGTTCCTGCCCTGATCATTGATTACAATATTTCCAAATAGCCATACTGTGCTACACCAGTTGGCAATTCATCACTTAATGTGCCTCCTTGTTCACTTATTTTGTTCACTCTCTTCCCCTAATCAGTATTTGGTCTTCTTCTTTATCATTTCCTTTGAAGCTCTGAATTCCAGGATTTTCATCTCTATTTCACTTGGTTTCTCAGATCTTTGTTGTAGAGGGTCTGGGTAGTATAATATATCTTTAGATCGTCCCTAGATCTTTTTTTAAAAAAAAAAAAATTATTTTGCTTCTGGTGAAAGTTTACATAGTAAATTAATTTCTCATTCAATAATTCTCACTTTGTTTCATGATATTAGTTGCAGTCCCTTCAATGTAACAGCACTCTTCTCACTTCCTCCCTGAGTTCCCCATTTCTATTTGTTCTTCTTTCCTGTCCCTTCCTGCCTTCTGAACTGTGTTTTTGGGCAAATGCTGCCCTTCTGATCTCCTGTGGTTGTTCTGAGGAGTATGTTTCTCATAGGTGTTACTCATTCATTTTATAGACCTTCCTATTTCGCTGAAAGGTAATTCCTAGGGGCAGGTTCAGCTCCAGGGTTGAAGGATGTCTAAAAGCCATAGTATACTCTTGGGGGTTCTACCAATTTCTATTTGACCAATAAGTCTCTTTTATTATTACTATTATGAACTTTTTTCTAGATTTTTCTCCCATTCTGTCCAGAATCTTCTATTGTGATCCTGATAAGACTGGTCAGTAGAGTTAGGAGGGCACCACGTAGTTCTTCTTGTCTAAGGCTAGTATAGGCTGTGCTTTGCATGGTTCATTAGTTTTTTTTAACTAATTGTTTCCTTCAATCTTTGTCTTCACTATTCTTGGCTCCAGACAAGGAGAGACCAACAGTTGGATTTTAGCCACTCACCGGCTTTTAAGACCCCAGTCCCTACTCACCAAAGTAGGATGTAGAACATTGTTTTTTGGACTCTATCAATTGACCTAGATGTTCACCAAGACTATGGTCCAATGTGCCCAAGCCCAGTGCCTCAGTCCTTCAAGGTGTTTGGTATGGCTGAAAAGTTTTCATAACTTTGTGACTTGTATGCTCTACTATACACATGGATCTATTTGTAGCACATACAAACATGTATGTAGAAATATCTTCTGCCAAACCTATATATACTCTCTGGTGGACTCTCATACACCATCCCACAGCTGTCCAGCTTGGGTGTCTATGCATCCACATACAGATTATTAAGGCAGAACTGCGTATGTAATAATATTTACCTTTGTTGCCTTTAACTCTTGTGTACTTCCTCTGTCTTGATTATATTGTGCTGACCTCCCCCTTATTGTGACATTGCCTTTCCCTTCGCCCAAGTTAATACATGTCCCTTCCTTCTCCTTCCATCCTTGATAAACATCAAAGAATGTTTCTTTTTGTGTTTAAACATTTTCTTCACTTTTTATAGTAGTGATTTCATGCAATAATTGTCCTTTTGTGATTGACTTATTTTATTCAGCATAATGTTCTCCAGGTTCATACACATTATGAGATATTTTGTGGATTCATTGATATTTTTTAACATTATGTAGTAGTATACCATAGTTTGTTTATCCATTCATCTGTTTTGGGGCACTTAGATTGTTTCCACCTTTTTGCTTTTGTGAATGTTGCAATGAACATGAGCACATATATATCTGATTGTGCCATGGCTCTTATTTATGTAGGACATATACATAGTAGTGGGTTTGATGGATAATATGGTATCTTTATTTTCTAATATTTTAAGGAAGCACCATACCATTTTCCACAATGGTTGTACCATTTTATAATCCCTCCAGCAGTGTATGAGAGTTCCAATCTCTTCACACCCTTACCAGCATTTGTTGTTGATATACATATATATTATATACATATATATAGGTATATATGTATATAATATATATCATTGCTATTATTGTCAGAATGAAGTAATATCTCATTTTTTTTATTTGCATCTCTCTAAAGGCTAATGATCACAAGCATTTCTTCATGCATTTGTTGGCCACTTAAGTGTCTTTGGTAGAGTATCTATTCATGTCCTTTACCCATTTTCTAGTTGGGTTGTTTATCTTGTTGCTGTTGAGGCATTGAAGTTTTCTACAAATTTTAGGGATTAGACCCTTGTCCTATATGTCATTGCCAAAATTTTTTTTCTCAGTGTGTATATTCTCTATGCTGTCCTTTTGGTCCTGTATGGTTGATTGCTCTAAAGAGTATATTCCTCACAGGTACTGTTTGTTCACTTTATAACAGTATTCTCTTTTAAGGATGTGCCATAGTTTATTCATATCCTCTATTGATGTATACTGGATATTTTCAGACTTCAGATATTATACATTGTTCTGCAATGAATATAAATGTCATTTCATATTCATGTTGGTATATCTTTGGGACAAACAGTAAATGAATCTGTAATTTCTCATAGATATTGCCAATTTCACTGCATAAAGACAGTATTCTTTGGCTTTCCCACCAAAAAATGTATGAAGTGATTATTTCCCTAGTCTTGCCAATAAAATATGTTGCTAGACTTTTGGAGTTTTGCCAATTTGTGAGGTGGAAAAATGTTATCTCCATATACTTTTAATTTGCATTTCTGTTATGAACAAAGCTAGGCATCTTTTAGGAGCTCTGGTAGTTTAGTGGCTAAGGCACTTGACTGCTAACGAGAAGGCTGGCGTTTCAAACCCACCAGCCACTCCTCAGAAGGAAGGTTGGGCAATCTACTTCTATACTGATAGTGCCTCGGAAACCCAAGGTGGGATTGCTATGAGTCGGATCCGACTCTATGGCAGTAGGTGGGTGGTGGTGGTGGATCACATTAAATATATAAGTTAACATAAGGAGAATTGATATACCTGCAGGGTCTTGTTATACAAGAACATGTTATATGTCTCACTCTTTATTCAAGTCTACTTTTGTGACTTTCAGGAGTATTTTATAGTTTTTGTCATGTAATATTTGCACATTTCTTATTTAGTTTAAGCCTAGGTATTCTGTATATTTTCTACTTCAAATAGGATTTCTTTTCTATTATTTTTTCTAACTAGCTATTGCTCATACATATATGGTTGAGTAATTTTTATAGGGGAATTTTATATACTGCCTCTGAACTAAAATTTTTAGAAAGACTCTGTGGGAATTCTAGGATTATTTTGGGTTTTCCAGATATATAATCATATCATCTGTAAAGAAGGATAGTTTTACTTCTTCCTTTCCAACTCTTATCTCTCTGATTGCTTTCTTTTGTCCAATTGCATTAGCTGATACCTCCAATGTAGAGTTAAACAGTAATGGAGAAAGTGGTCATTCTTATCTTGTTCCTGACTTAGTGGAAAAAGTCTCTATGGTTTCTCCACTAAGATGCAGGTTTGAGGCTGAGGTATATATATTTTATCATGTGACTTTTCTTCTTTGCTCTGTTCACATGATGAGTTAAAATAATTCACACCAAAATTTTTGCATCCTCTAGAAACAATCACTTCTGAATGTAAATCCCCTGTCTTCCTTTGGCAATAAGAGAAAGCAAGATGGAGGAGACTGTTTGAGCTGCTCAGTATCAGTAATCACTCTGATTCTTTGCTGAGTTTCTGGCTTGTTTCCTAGATATGTAAGCAAAGAGCAAATTGTCTGAATAAATGTATGCCTATTTTTATGACTCTTTACGGAACACCATCTCCTCTATGGCTGCCCCACTCTCCTTTTGGCACCTGCCCAATAAGACTCCACTTTTGAAAAACAATGACTTAAAATTCCTGTTTTAGGAGACCTGTAATAAGTTAAAATGTTCCTCAGTCAGTACCTCAGTCAGTACACACGTTAAGTCCCATTTCTTATTAGATCACACAAACCCAGAACACATAAGCATATCCAAATTGAATGCAAACATGTTTCAGCTTGGGAATGCAATCCAATTCTAGAAGTGAGAGATCAGTTTTATTAACCAAGCCACCCACTATCCCAGGAAGATGGTGAGAATTAAAACCAGACTTTCTTAGTGATATAAATTTAGTTCCTGTCAGCAGTGGCAATTATTCTCTGAGAAATTGAACTTATTATTTTCACAGTCCCTAATGCCACAGTCAAGGGTAACTGAGCTCCATGAGGTGTTCCAAGTTCTCTCCCAGGTGGGAAAATGAAAATAAAAGGCTGAGTATTCCCATATCCAAGAGGATTTTTTTTTTTCGTCATTGTTAGAGGAAAAGGCTTCTGTAGGAATTCTAGAAGAAGAAGGTGGTATTACCTTGTGGGAGACTCCATCCCCAAGCACTTACCTTTTCAGAACACCTATTCAGGGCAGGTCTTATTGGCACTATGCCTTCTGCTTTTTAATTCTCATCAGGACAGGAGTGGAGATTAAAAGATCAGACATGGACCAGGTGCCTCCCTTACTCATACCATGAAATTAACGAAGATTACTCTCATGAAATGGGCTATCATCCTCGTAAACACCCTTCCCCTTTCACAGACACATGCACGCGGGACATATGCATGCACACATGCACACACTTGCACACACATTCATACCTCTGAGGCATGGATGAGAGGAAGTAATGTCAACCTGAAGCCAACCCTGAAATTGTCCCATATACTTTGTGAACTGAAGCTCCTCCCTTTTAGTTGAATCTTTCTGTATCTTAGCCTCAGCAGGACCCCTACAAATACTTTTATTTAGCCTTCCCATGCCCAAAATGACAGTGGAGTGACTACTTGAAGGAAGAAAGGATACAGTTTCCCAAGTTTCATAATTTACCATCTGACTAGTTTGACAAAGCCAGAGGCCTACTACATCATTATACTCCTCATATCTATAATCTCCCACCTGTACTATCTCCATTGGTACTACTGCAATCTTCTCCTTATCTAGTTGTCAAGGAAACCATGGGTCAAGAGTGAGCCAAAAACAATTCTGTCTATTCCCTAAGGAAATAGATTATGGGTTAGTACCACACTTCAATAGATTCTCCAAGGAATCCCATCTGAATGATCTTAACTTTTGGGAATGTTTCCATCTCTACCATTAACTTAAATCCTGATTTGAAACTTCTCCATGAATGCAAAGTCCAATTCAAACACAAAACAGAAAATTCTCAAACTCTGGTCAGCCAGAATTGAGAGTTCACTCATGATTTACATACTTCATCCTCCAAAGCATAATCCAATGGCCTGATGAAACTCAGGAACATTCTCTGCCCATGTTCCCCTTCTCTGCCCTTTGTACCATTTAAATAACATTCCCCAAGTTCTCAATGACATCCAACATAGGAAAATCTGTCTACAGAGCACAGAGGAAAGCACGCTCCTTTACAGGAAGAGCAACAGCAATAGCCTGCCATTCACAAGAACAGTGGCAAAATGGGTTTGCAGAGTACCCTGAAGATTTTATTTCAATTAAGCCAGGTGTCTGGTAATAATGGCTTTAGCTTAGCTTTTAGGGCAGTGGCCATGTAGGGACTAGAATGAAATAAGGAAGTCCACATATCTCTTAGTTTGGAAAGGCAGCTTAGTAAGTGGTCTGCACATAGGTTCTGTAGCCAAACAGCCAGGTTTGAGGTCCCAGCTCTGCTACTCACTAGCTGGTTAACCTTTTCCAACTTACTTAATCACTCTGTGCCCCATTTCTCTCATCTACAGAACAGGGATAATAATAGCACATACCCATGCAATGAAAATAGCATTGTTGTTCTTGTTATTAGGTGCTATCAAGTTGGTTCCAATTCATAGCAACCCTATGTAAAACCGAACATAACTGCCTGGTCCTGTTCCATCCTCATCATCATTGGGTTGAGCCCATTGTTGCAGCCACTGTGTCAATCCATCTTTTGAAGGGTCATCCTCTGTTTCACCGACCCTCTGCTTTAGCAAGCACAATGTCTTTCTCCAGAGATTGTCCCTTCCTTATAATATGCCCCAAGTATATGTGGGAGCTGAGTTGTGTGTCTCCTTGACTGGACCTGGTTTTGAGCAGCTGGGCAGCTGGCTGTAGTTAATCCCTATGGTGAGATTAGTACCAATTCCATGGCAGCATGTACTGGAGTATCTGAGTAGCTGCCTGAGGGATATGGTCTGCTTCCAGTATATAAGAAGACAGCTTTGAGAAAGGTCTCTTAGCTTTTGGCATGCCTGAATCCTGTATTCAGCCAAGTCTTCATCTCAGTGCCCTGCCATGTTGTCTGCCAATCTTGGGACTGTCAATGGACTTGAATTAGTGGCCTGCCATGTTGCTTCAAAAATTTTGGTACTGTGCCATTTTGTTTGTTGACCTTGGGTTTGTCAGTCTCATCAGCCAGCAGCTGCCTGAGCTAAGAGACTCCTCCAGCTTCAGTGGGCCAGGAGCAAGAGGCAGAGCTAAAGCCCAAGGTTGCAGGGCTTTCAAACAGCCCCTAAAGCTGGCACTTTGAACTCAGACATCTAGCTTCCTAAACTGTACAAGAATAAACTCCTGTCTGTCAAAGACATCCACTTGTGGTATTTTTGTTAAAGCAGCACTAGGTAACCAAAATAGTATGTAAGATGAAATCTTACCATACTTGTTTCCAAGGAGCATTCTGGCTATATTTCTTTCTTTCTTTTTTTTTTTTTTTTCCAATTGTGATTTGGGAGAAGATTTACAGAGCAAATTCACTTTCCATATAGCAGTTTACATATACTTTGTCTCATGTCACTGACCACAGTTTACCACAATGTAGCAGCTCCCCTCCCACTTTCTCCCCATAGTTACCTCTTCCCAGTGACCATCCTTCCATACTCTCCTGTGCCGTGAGCTGTCTCCCTGTGCATAAGCAGCCCTTCCTTCTCCCATGATTGTTCTCTCCAAGGCTTGTGTCTACTTGAGGTAAATGTTTAACTCACATGATTGTACATTGTTTGGCTGGAAGCCACAGGTGTGTGTTCAATTCCAGACCTGAAGGGCAGCTAGGGGCCATAGTCTCAGTGGTTCCACCAGGCTCTATTGGACCAGCAAACCTGGTCC
>NW_006921906.1:1206131-1209220 GCF_000298275.1 Orycteropus afer afer
GGGTCCAAGATTATCTTCTGTATCTGTGTTAATTGGTTTCCCTTTTCTTTGTTGAAGAGCATCTGTGCAGTCCTTCTGCCTAGTCCACCATCTTGGCTATATTTCTTCAAAGACAGATTTGTTCATTCTTCTGGCAGTTCATGGTATATTCAGTATTCTTTGCCAACACTGTAATTCAAAGGTATCAATTATTTTTCAGTCTTCCTTATTCACTGTCCAGCTTTCACATGAATGAGGCAAATACCATAATGCATATTTGCCTCACATACATTACCACATGGTATTTGGTAATGAGGTATATGAGGCAAATACCATGGCTTGGGTCAGTTTGCACCTTAGTCCTCAAAGTGTCTTCTTTACTTTGTTAACACTTTTGGAGCAGATTTGCCCAATGCAATAAATCATTTGATTTCTTGACTGTTTCTTCCATGAGTTTTGATTGTGGATCCAAGTAAAATGAAATCCTTGACAATTTCAATCTTTTCTCCATTTATCATGATGTTGCTTATTGGTCTAATTGTGAGGATTTTCTTTCTTTCTTTCTTTCTTTTGAAGTGTAATCCATACTGAAGGCTGTAGTCTTTGGTCCTCATTAGCATGTGTTTCAAGTCCTCTTTACTTTAAGCAAGCGAGGTTATGTCATCTGCTTATCACAGATTGCCAATGAATCTTCCTCCACTCCTGATGCCATATTCTTCTTCATATAGCCCACCTTCTCAGATTATTTGCTCAGCATACAGACTGAATAAGTATGGTGAAAGGATACAACCCTGACACACACCTTTCCTGATTTTAAACCACAAAGTATCTGATTGTTTTGTATGAATGATTGTCTCTTGGTCTATGTTCAGGTTCCACATGAGCATAATTAAGTGTTCTGGAATTCCCATTCTTCACAATATTACCATAATTTGTTATGATCCACAAAATCGAATGCCTTTGCACAGTCAACAAACACAGGTAAAAATCTTTCTGGTATTCTCTGCTTTCAGCCAAGATCCATCTGACATCAGCAATGATATCCCTCATTTCACATCCTCTTCTGAACCTGGCTTGAATTTCTGGCATTTCTCTGTTGGTGATTACCTCAAGAGAATTAGTATGCACAATGTACTTAGGTTGGTGCCTGGCACAGAGTAACTGCTAAATAAATATCTCAAAGGAGCCCTGATAGCTTAGTGCCTAAGGCACTTGACTGCTAACCAGAATGCTGGTGGTTCAAACCCACTAGGCACTCCTGGTTGGAAGGTTGGGCCATCTACTTCCGTAGTGATACTGCCTCAGAAACCCAAGGAGGGGTTGCTATGAGTTGGGACTGACTTGACGGCAAATAACAACAACAACAAATATCTCAAATTTGGACCACAGAGTAAAATGGAATATTTAATAATACGTTTTCAACTTGTAGCATTTTCTTTTCTCAAATCATTTTGGGGCAGGGTAGAAGTAGAAAAAAACATGCCATATCCTTGGAATACATCATAGAGAAAAATGGAAAAAAGGAAATGTAGGAAAAGTTGTTAAGATTACACTTAAGTTTCCTAACAGTTCATAACATAAGATGGAGAAGTGTTTCAAGTTAAGAAATTCTGGGAAATAAAATTTTGAATGCCACTTGTCTTCAAATAAGCATATGGAAAGAGGATTTTTTCTTTCTATTTTATTCACTGCTATATCCCAGTGCTATAACTAGTGCCAGATATGTTGCACAATAAATATTTGTTGAGTCAAGGACTATAATTCTGACAATTCTGCCCTATGGTCCTGATTCTCTCATGATCAAATTTCTATTTCAAAAAGAGGTGGTGAACTGAACAGTGAGCATGAATCAGGGAGGGGGACAAGGAATAGAACCATCACAATGCCCTTTATTCCAGCACTCAGTCAAAATGACCAGTATCTTGCACCTGAATTCTGTAATAGCCTTCTAACTACTCTCTTGCTATATATCCACTCTTGCTCCTTCCAGTACATTCTCCACATAGCAACTGTTTTGGTTCTCTAGTGCACCTATAACAGACATACCACAAATGAGTTGTTTGAACAAACAGGGATTTATTCTATTACCGTTTAGGAGGCTAAAAGTCTGAGCTTAAAGTGCCAGTCTCAACCTTGGGCTTCAGCTCTGCCTCTTGCTCCTGGCCCACTGAAGCTGAAGGCATCTCTTAACTCAGGCAGCTGCTGGCTGCTGAAGCTGACAAACCCAAGGTCAACAAATAAAATGGCACAGTCCCAAGACTACCAAACAACATGGCAGGCCAGTAGTTCAAGTCCATAGACAGTCCCAAGACTGGCAGGAAACATGGCAGGCTTCTGAATGAAGACTCAGCTACACGCAGGGTCTAAGCATGCCAAAAATCTCGAGACCACTCCCAAAGCTTCTCCTTATATACTAGAAGCATCTACTCAGCTGCTCACAGATTGACTATGGAATTGATTACCAGTCTCATCACAGAGAATAACCACATCCAGCTGCCCAGCCACTCAAAACCAGGTCCGGCCAAGTTGACACATAACTACCACAGTAGCCAAGGTAATCTATAAAAAATCTGTATGTGCTTATAACATATTACAACTTAAAACACTCAGGGGCTCCCCATGCTATTGCATAAAATCCCAAATATTTAAAATAAGACTCTTCCTATCTATCTCTCTTTACTTTACTTCCTAATTCTCTTTCTCTCTGATCCCCTGACCAAGTCTTTCAGTAAGGCTTCCTCATGGCTGTTTGCTCTGCCTAGAATATCATTCCTTCCCTCTACCCTAGCTAACTTCTATCAGCTTAAATTGCTCTTCTACAGGGAAGCCTACTATGATCCAACAGCTTCTATGTTAGATATCGCATTTTACACTCTCCTAGGATTATCTACATATTCATTATAAGACATATTCCATAGTATCATAACAAAGTACCACAAAGTGGGCATATTTAAAGCACAAAAATTTATTGTCTCAAGTCCTGGAGGCTTGTTGTTGTTGCTGTTATGTGCCATCGAGTCGGACCCAACTCATAGCGACCCCTCCTTGGGTTTCTGAGGCAGTATCACTACGGAAGTAGATTGCCCCATCTTCCTTCTGAGGAGTGGCTG
>NW_006921906.1:1209714-1211248 GCF_000298275.1 Orycteropus afer afer
ATATATATATTCCATATATATATATTCATATATATTCCATATCTTCAATCAACATATATTCAATCCATAATACATGGTAACTAATGACTATGTAACAGTGTGTCTTAAGTGGCTTCCCCTCCTGGTGTAAGTTCTATATGGACAAGGACCATGTATATCTAGTTTCACTGTTATATCTCCAGTACTTAGGACAGAACCAGACATATGGTAGGTACACAATCAGTATCTGCTGAATGCACAGTGCATGAATGAATGAATGTGTAAGGCTGACAACCTAAAAGGCTTCTCACATTCAGAAAGTTAAGACTAGGAAAATATGCTGTTTTTAGATATAATTCATTCAATTAATTAGTTAAGTCAACTATCTGTTGTTGTTGTTGTTGTTATGTGCCATCGAGTCAGACCTGACTCATAGCGACCCCTCCTTGGGTTTCCGAGGCAGTATCACTACGGAAGTAGATTGCCCTATCTAGTAGATATAAATAATAATATGATGTTTACCTATATATTCACTCATTTATGATATGTAAGCATCGCTGTGAGATCCCAGTTACCTTATTTTACCTATGGGTGGCTATTTGTGGGTTCACAACAGGGAACTGACATTGGTGATTCAGCAAGCTGATCAGCTATTCATACATTCACTGTGCTTCAGGTCTGCAGTGGCTTGAATAGCACAAGAAGAATTTGTCTTGATAAGTATAGTATTTTTTCTACATCATATGCATATTCATGGAAAGAAACTGATTGATATCAAGATTCAGTGTTATGCAACCAATGTCACTCAATTATATGTACATGTAAAAATTGTTGAACTGGCAAAATTTTTTTATGTATATTCTTTTACCACCATCAAAAAAAAAAAAAAAAAGATTTAATGTTTTTTCAAAGCCAAATTGCAAATGGATGGTTCACGTTGTTTAGAAACGTGGCATTACTGATTTCAATCATGGACAATAAGTCTTTAACTCTTCAGTAAAGAAACCTAAATATTGACAGTTAGCCGTCAAATGCCTTAAGGCACTATGCTGCCAGAGCTCCACATCCCATAATTTCCAGAATCTTAGCAGAAAGATTGTTTTCAGAGAACATTTACCCACATATGTATTTAAAAGAAGCAGTTGCCATAGAGTCCATTCCAACTCATGATGACCCTGTGTGTGTTAGAATAGAACTGCACTCTATGGAGCTTTCAATGGCAGATTTTTGGGATATCAATCACCAGGACTTTCTTCTGAGGCACTTCTGGATAGACTCCAACCTCCAACCTTTCCATTAGCAACCAACCCTGTTAACCATTTGTACCACCCAGGGAAATACTCATTCATGCCAAATTAGAACACCAAGAAAGTTCATATGCACAGCTTTGGGGGTTTTTTGGTTTGTTTTCCTGAATTCTAATTGTGTTTTATAAAAACCAAAAGAGAAGGGATAAGTGCAGCATAGTAAATTACTTAGTGTGGCTTTTCTACCCATAAGTCTTTGCAAACTCCAAGGTGGGATTTTCTATGAGCAACTGAGGAGCTCCTGATTG
>NW_006921906.1:1212033-1243672 GCF_000298275.1 Orycteropus afer afer
AAAAAAAAAAAAAAAAAAAAAAACTCTATTTTAGTGGAAGTTATGAGGTAATTCATTTACTTGTAATTCCATAAGAGTTGCTAAATGCTGTATGGCATCTATAGGAATTCTCAAGTAAATCATTTGAGTAACCAGAACATTCTGTTACCTGACCATTTTAGATAAACAGGAGTTTGTCTGTCTGTAGAGAGCAAGCTACACATGGAGCAAAGACTGAGCAAAATTACTGATTTATTTTAGACAAAAGAGTTATATCTCCAAGTATGATGTATATCAAATCAATTTGTAATTTTAGCCATCCAATGGTTCCAGTTTGTGCAGAGGTAGAAGAGCTTAGTTCTTACATTTCCTCAATAAAATTGCCCTTGATGTTCTGGAATGAGGTTTCTACAAATTTAATATATTGCTCCTGAAATAGCCTATTTAAAAATGTTGACTTGTTTGAATCTACTGCACTTTCTGGCAGGGACTGTGATTGTGATCAGTGGAGCAAAGGTCAATAAGAATGAATGGCATCTGTTCTCAAGGCGTCTATGAGAAAGTTTGCAAAACCAGATAAGAATTTAATATAGGAATATTTTTTTGTCTGTCTAATCAAATTTAGATGCCCCAATACTGCCTGGAATTCATACTGTAGATAGCAATCTGCAGGTGGTTTATAAATGAGTCATACGTCTTGGAAACAAAATTCTGAAATAGGAAGAGGATTTTTTTCTCTTTTTTTCCTGATGACTCAAAGGTTCTACTCAGATACCTGCTTCTAGATGAAAATAATTTCATTTATCCTCATAATCTGAGGGTCATCAAGACACAACTAGGCAGTTCTGTCACATGTGGCCTTCATGGGGGACACTTGGTGGTATTCAACTGGCAGCTGGGCTGGCTGGAGGGTCCAGCTGGTTTCTCACATATGCCTGGGATATTGACTGGGAAGTCAGAAGAGCTGTGCTCAGCTGGGTCCCTGTCCCTCTCCACAGGGTATTAAAACTTCTCCACACAGTCTCTCCAACAGTGTAGTTGGACTTATTACCTGACAGCTGAGCGCTGCATGGATGACTGCTTCAAGAAAGTGGAAGTTGTCAGTCTTTTAAGCTGTGGCCTGAAAACTGGCACAGTGTTACTCCTGCTGGATTCAAAACTATCACAAAGCCTGCTGAGATTCAAAAGGAGGAAACATGGACTCCACCTCTCATTAGGAGGGAAGTCAAGGAATTTGTACCCGTCTTTTACCTGCCCCTGGAGGACTGGAAGAAAAATTGCCCAGAAAGAGGGTTTGAGGAGCTCTCTGGCAACCAGTGAACAACATCCAAAGGACCATATAGCAGTAACATCCCCAAGTATATTTTCATTCTACCTTATGTGCAGCCAACACCTTGTCCGTCAGTGGAGGTTTACGTGTTGTTATGCTGCCAAATGGGCTTCAGGGCAACTTCCAGATTAAGACAGATTAGGAAGAAAGGCCTGGCAATCTACTTCTGAAAACCAGCCAGTGAAAACCCTATGAATCACAGTTGTCTGATGCACAACTGATCATGGGGACGGCACAAGGGCAGGCAGTGGTTCATTCTGTTGTACACGGGGTTGCCATGAGTTGTGGGCTGAGTCAATAGCAGCTGAACAACAATAACCACCTTGATTGACCACCTCTATAAGATTCATTTGGCAGAAGTTGAACAGAGATTGCGCTCCTAAATGCAGCCTATGAAAAGAAACCCTGATATCCTGACATTCTTTTCCATTTGAAAAGAAAAACTTATCTTCAAGGAGATGCTATTTCTTTCATCTCTGAATACTGCTTCCTTAGTTATGTCAAAAATGCTCACAAAATTCATCGATAAACTTTTGTTTCTATATGCATACATGGATACAGGCTGAAACTCTCTAGTTCACCTACTGTGCCAATTGCCTTTAAGCTGGGGCCAGTTTTCCATTCTGTGTACAAAGGAAAAGGAACTAACCCATAATTTGTAGCTCTCTCACCCACAGTTGGAAGGCCCCCTGATACATTATTGTTGTATCCACCACACTGCCAAGGCATGAAATGGTGAATTAGAACTTAAGTTTCAATTTGACATTGCTACTTCCTGACTCCTCTTTCGCTTTGACACTCTTCCAATGTTTGTGACTATAATATAGGGTGTGTGTGTCTCTGAGAATTTTGTTTTTTCCAAAAAAAATCCAGCATAAATCCAGGTCTAGAAGGAACAATTTCACCTAAACTAATCATGTCAGATGAGAAATCACTTTCCTAAACTGTGTCATAAACTTAGCCGGACCCTTCAGTGAGAGGTCTTCTGTGCAGACGACTGTCTCCAGAATTGCTGTCCTCTAAACATGTGCTGGGCCTTAGGGCCCCAGAAGACCCATGAATTAATAATATTGTGAAAGGATTCTTCTCCTTATGGTCACTTCCTAATGGCTTTGAGTGTTTTCAGATCATTAAATATTTGAAGAAAAAAAAAATTGGGGTGAGGGGAGTAGAGGAGAAAGAAGGAACAAAGAAAGTAACTTTTAGCCAAAAATGTTAGGATTCATCATTGTCATTTGGAAATAAATCATGCACATCACACTGAAAATACTTCTTGATCACTTTCAACGTTGCTGAAAGCCCTTTTACTTTACTCTCTTACCATTGGCTTCATGACACACCCCTCTCCTGGTTTCTTCTTAACTGCTCTGCTGCTCTGTAAAGTCAAGAAAAAAAAAGTAGTTCTCAGTTTACTAAATTTTAATGACACACACATTTTAGGAGTCTATCCATGGCAGAAGCAAGTCCTCTCTGATTGTGTGTGGGTATGGGTGTGTGTGTTTCTTTACGGTTAGGTTTCTGCAAAAAATCAATCAGATTTTGACGTGGTTAATTATTAGTATCTTGGGTAGGCCATGAATCATCAAGGAATAATTTATATTCTATACAATTCTCCCAAAATCATGAAATCTGCAGTGACCACCACAATCACTGTCATGTGTCTAAATGGTAGAGAGACCATAGTTTAGTTTCAGGGTATGTGATTTCTATGAGCGGTAGTGATGACTAGCTCAAAGGTAACATGGAAATTGAGTTACATCACTACCTACCAAGCCATTACATTGTGGGGGGGAAAAGAATAGATTTGAATCAGAATCACACAACTCTCCTGATTACATTAGTGAAATTTCCAATCCATTCAATCAGCCCACCTATACCTATCCTATGTGGATGGATCAGGTTGCATGGATCAATAGATGAGAGCTAGGCATTGCTCTGATTTGGTTGTGTTTACAATCCCTATAGTTAAGAACAACCTAGATCCTGGAGAAAGCTTTAATATATTAACTTTCTAACTGAGAAAACTTTAATGCATTACTTTCTGATTGAGAAAGCTTTAATGATTTACTTTCTGGGTAGCTCTCTCCTTGTCTTCTCTATTGCTTTGTCCCATCTATGTTTTCATGTTATCATGGCTAACTGTGCATACCCTGAATTTCTTCTCTAAGTGCAGTTTAGCAAAAGCTATTGCTCACTATGTTTTTCTAAGCACAGCATGTTAAAAAGACCTCTTGATCATATTCAGTATTGTTGAAAACCTCTTTCTTTACTCTTTTACCATTGGCTTCATATGCATCCCTCTCCCAGTTTCTCCTTAACACTCTGCTGCTCTGTATCATTACTCTGCTGTCTCAGCTTCCTCCATCACATTAATGATGCAATTTCTCAAAGATCCATTCTAGGGCCTCTTTTCTCCCCCAGCAACCTCTCCCATGCCATCTATCAAATCGTAAATACCCAGACGACTCATAAATTCCATCTTGTGCCTAAGTCTTTACTTTGAACTTTAGACCCTCATATCTAACTACCTACTTGATAAATCCATTTGTATATTTCAAAGACATCTTAACCTCAGTATGTATTCTGTTGATTCCGATCATGGCAACCCCATGAGGTACAGAGTAGAATTGCTCCATAGGGTTTTCTTGGCTGTAATCTTAAGGGAAGCAGATTGCCAGGTCTTTTTTTCTGCAGCATCTCTGGGTAACTTTAAACCACCAACCTTTAGGTTAAGCAAACCAAATTCACTGCCACTAAGCCAATTCTGTCTCATAGTGACCCTCATTGGGTTTCCAAGGCTAAATCTTTATGGAAGCAGACTGCCTCATCTTTCTTCCATGGAGCACCTGGTGGGTTCGAACCACTGACATTTTGGTTGGTAGCCAAATGCCTTAATCACTATGCAACCAGAGTTCCTTTGTAGGTTAGCAGTCAAGTAAAACACATCTGCTCCACCTACAGACCTTAAATCATCACTTAGCAGGTCAAAATTTAATTTTCTAAGTATCCTTTGAATTTCACCATTCCTCTAGCTCTACCCTAGTTCCCTCATGCCCACTCATGCTCTGGCCTTGTCTATTACCCACACTTCAATTGGAGTATGATTATGTAACTCCCCAGGTTAAAACACTTATTTAGCTTCCTGTTGATCTTTCAAAAAGACCTCAAACCCTTAGCCTGCCTTGTAAGGCTCCACATGGCCTGGTCCTGCAACCTGACAACCTCACTTCAGAACCTGCAGGTTTTTACTCCCTGTGTTCCAGCCACACTAGATTTCTTGCTCTCTGTGCTTCTTCCCACTATCAGACCTTTGCCTATGCTCTATCTTCTGCTTGTAAGGCTCTCTCATTCCACCCCATTTCACAAATTAACTCTTTTGGTCCCACAGATCTCAACACATTGACTACTTCTTTACAGAAGCCTTCCTGATCTTCCTAACTAGGCCAAGTTTCCTAACGTTGTTGTTGTTGTTGTGTGCCCTCAAGTCAGACCTGACCCATAACAATTCCTCCTTGGGTTTCCAAGGCAGTATCACTATAGAAGTAGATTTCCCAACCTTCCTTCTGAGGAGTGGCTGGTGAGTTTGAACCTCTAGCCTTCTGGTTAGCAGTCAAGTGCCTTAGGCACTATGCTACCAGAGCTCCTTTCCTAATATTAGGGTGACTATATAGTTTATTTTCTAAACCAAAACTCTTGTGAGAGTGAAATTAGACACTTAACAAGCATGCTGGTATACAAGCATAAATTGGGGCTGTCCCTGAAAACTAGGTAGTATGGTGATCACACATATTATGAAACTTCCATATCACTAGCTGTCTCTCCAGCTTAAAAAAGAAGAAAAATGTTGCCAGTGAGTTGACTTTTCAGAAGGAGGTCACCATACTTTTTTTTGAGGCATCTCTGGGTGGACATGAACCTCCAACCTTTTGGCTAGCTGTTGAATGCACCACCGGAGACTCTACCATTTCTGGTAGTAATTTTAAATTTACATATGTTTGTGTAATTCTTTGAATTTTATCTGTTCCAAGAGAAGAGACTATAATGTCTATGAGGTCAGGAATACTTTTTCTCGTTTGTTTTTGGATCTCCTTTATATCTCCAGATTTAACATAAACCAAAAAAGCAACAGTTGCTGCCATTGAGTCACTTCTGACTCATGGTGGCCCAACGCATGACAAAGTAGAACTGCTCCACAGGGTCTTCTTGGTTATTATCTTTACAGAACCAGATTGTCAATCCTTTCTTCCTCAGCACCTCTGAGTGGTTGTGAACCATCAGCCTTTCATTTGGTAGCCAAGTGTAAACTAAGCCACCCCAGGAAGATATAACAAAGTGCCAGGCATACCCCCAGAACTCCCAGGCATACAGTATATGCTCAAAAATTATTTCATCAATGAATGAATAACTTTTCTTCTCTCTGCACATTCATAAGATCATCTTTCCATCTTACTCAGTTTTCTCCATCAGATGGATCCTCAGTAAGTAGTACCAATTGGAGCCAGTGAGATTCACCCATTTTCCCAGGTAGCCCATTTCACACTTCATCTTGCCTAGGTGTTAATACCTTTTCCCTGGAAACAAATCCTTTTTGATTAAATACACTGACCAGCAGGAAACTCAAGCAAAAAAAGGAAAGTGATTCTGTATCTTTATGAAAGTCTCCATTTGCCCTCAAAGATCCTCTTTGGAAAATTCATGCTTTTATGCTGAAGAAGCTTTCACCCCACTATTTCCTTCCACGGGTGCACTCAGGCAGGGAGAAAGGCCACCAGAAGAGTCCAGCTTCATAAGGTCAGTCTTCCCTGCTACTCTGAGATGCGTTTTTGCTTTCTAATAATAATGGCCAATGGTCCTAGCATCTTATCTATCTTAACTAATTTAATTCTTTCAACCACTTTATAATGTGATGAGTGTTCATAATTACCCCTATTTTACTGAGCCTGATAATGTTGAGTAAATTGTCCAAGCTGACATAGCTGTAAGTGTGCATGCAGTAGCTAAACTCCAAGATGGCCCCCAATAATCCTCACATGCTGGTATCCGTATGTTATATCCATGAGCCAATGGCCTCTGTGTATTAACCCCAGGTTGTTTGTTTCTTCATAACAGTCTGAAGCCCATTAGACCAAGAAGATTGCCGACACCAAACTCAAATTTTTATACAGCCAATAGTTTTTAAAATGGGCCAGACAAGCAAAATTTTAGCCACTTAGAGCCTGCCTGCTTTATATACTGATGAAACTGTGCCCAACATCTACTAGCCCTAGATAAGATAAAGTCCTGTGGTTATAAGGATTCTAAGCTGCTGCTGCTTTTGGAGTTCTCTGACCCATGAGACTTCCCACTGTGCTGCAGAGTGACATTGCCTAGGCATACATAAGTCTCCCCCTTTTTCTTGCCAACCTCCCAGATTGCCCTCTTTCTCTTCTGGAAAGCCTCCTGCCATAGGGGTCCTCCACTTGAATGACACAATTAATAGCTTTTTGTGTGACCCTGCTATCTCATAATCATATATTTTTTCCTCCATCAGCCCTAAGCTCCCTTGAACCTTGTCCTTGTGTAGTTCCACTACACAATGTATAAGGTTTGGTCTATGTGAGCAATAGAGTATGGTAGAAGTAATGTGGAGAGGTCCACATGGCAAGGTATTGAGGCTTTGTACCCACAGCCTGGTCAGCTTGCCAGCCATGTAAGTGAGCCTCCTTGGAAGCAGTTTCTTCAACTCCAGCCAAGCCTTCAAATGACTGAAGTGCTGTGTGACACCTTGACTGCAGCCTCATGAGAGACCCTGAGCCACAGCCACTGAGTTAAGCTGCTCCTAAATTCCTGACCCACATAAACTGTGAGAAGTAGTAAATGTTTAGTGGTAATTTATGACAGTAACTTTTGGAGTAATTTGTTAGACAGCAATAAATAATTAATTCAAACCCCAGCCAACTGAGGGCAGAGTCCACATTGTTAACCACTGTACTAAATTAACTTTTCTACACTAAACCTTCTTCACAGAGCTGGAGTGGGGCTTTTTTTATTCATCAACAACTGTGTATTGAGCACCAACTATCTGCCTAGCAATGTCCTAGGCTCCTGGGAAACATCTGCAAACAAAACAGACCCATATTCCTGTGGCATTCACAAGTATTAACATGAGTTAATCCATGGAAAGCACTTAGAAAAGTACTTGGTATAACAAACATTCGATACATTTAATAAATCCCAGCTACTATTACAACTAAGGGGAGGATGGGGTTAGATAGTAGAGAGCATTCATAATACCACTTATTTTCTAATGAGTTGAAATATTAATTTGTCAACTGAGTCACTGTAATGGTTAATTTTATGTATCAACTTGGCTAGGCTATGGTTCCCAGTTGTTTGGCCAAACACTAGTGTAGTTGATATCATGGAGTAGTTACACATGACTAAATCAGTTGGCCTTGGTTAGAGCAAGTTACTTTCCATAATGTAATCTGATATAACAAAATCACTTGCCATAATGTAATATAATATAATCAATCATACCAGAGTAGTGTGGATCCTCAACCTAATCACTTCTGAGTTATCAAAAGACCAGAATAGTCACAAAGATGTAACACAAAACAGTGGAAGACAGGCACTGTGTGAGTACCATCTACAAAGCAAGGAGCAAAGGAATGTGCTGGGCTACTGAAAAGGAAGGAATTACCATGGTCAAAACTCTGATTTGCACTTTTGGCTTCTAGACCTGTGAGAAAATAAATTTCTGTTCTTTAGAGTCATCCATTTGTGACTTATTTCTGTTACTGCGGCACTGGGAAACTAAGACAGTCATCCAATACAGAGATTCAACTAAACCACTGGATAATTTGCCCAGAGACTTTGCTTTTTCTTGACAAAGCTGAGGAAGCAAACAACTCAGAGGTCAACAGAACAAAAGCTTCATGACAGACCAAAGAGTGCGCAATGGGATGCTTTGCCATCTGAAAGCATTTAGTGAGACACATCATCATTTTAGTAAATTACTGTTTTGTTTTTATTTAAAGAAAAAAACTGTGTTCTGGCTGTGAACGAATCACAGATATTAAACTGAACCAGATTTTCCAAGTTCCATTATCTTTTCACTCAATAGCTTTCCCCAAGATAGAGCTCTTTGCTTTTACATGAATGTCTGCCAAGTTTTAAAAGCTAATCTCTAAGAAATCTCACTCTTGAGGATACAGCATCTCCATTCTAGTCCAAGGTATGCATGTGAGAGACTGAGAAAGCAGGTGTGTGGAAGTGGGTGAGTGAACATTTCCTATAAAGTTTGACCTCTGTGTGGATAAAGAGACACTTTTGCATTTTTATAGACTGCAGTTAACTCAACATTATGTCCTCTGAATATGAATTTTGATCTGGGAAACTTGAAGCTTTGTGTGTTCCTTGGACTACCTTCTCTATCATCCTTTCTTTCTTCTTTCCTCCTTTCCCCCACTCCTTGTCTGGCAATGCAGTGAATTACTTAATATGGCTCTTCTAGCCATGGTACTATGCAAATGTGAGGTGCTTGGGGCTCACCAATGGGATTGGAGAGTTTGTTAACAATGTAAATAAAGTATATGGCACCATGGTAGTGGGCAGAGCCATGCAAATAGGCATACGGAACCCTAACATGGGAATTGGTCAGTTTTGCCCTCTGCTAGGTTTAAAATGAGACATCACCTCCTTCCCAGATATTGTCAGCTATAAGGACAGAGTAAGAATGTAGCCAGAACCATGGGAACCTCAGACTACATACATGATCATGAGACCAAAAGAACTAGATGGTGCCCAGTTACCAATGCCAATCACTTTGAAGAGGATCAAAATTAGAGATCCTGGATAGAGTGGTTGGAAATATGTGGAACAAAATTCAAAAATACAAAAATGAACAGAATTACTGGTCAGATAGACTAGTGAAACCCTTGACTGTCTAGACCTGGGTTACCATTTGGGCCTGGAACTAATATCACTTCTATGGATTAGCTCTTGGCCAAACAGAAAGACCTATGAGCAGAATACCTACCACAGGGAGATGCACCTACCTACCCTAGGGAGTGTTCCCCTTATATCAATCAACCACGAGAGATCTGAAGAGCAACATATGGATGGGGGAAAACTGGACAGACAGGAATGCATAGATAAGGAGGAAAAATAAAAAGTGAAAATGGCCAGACTTCATCTCTCATCCTTTGGTCATGTTAGAAAGGATGAGGCTCTGGAGAAAGATATCATGCTTGGTAAAGTGTGGGGTCAGCAAAAAATGGGGAAATCTTCAATGAGATGGATTGACACAGTGGCTGCAATGATGAGCTCAAGCATGGCAATGATTGTTAGGACGGCACAGGATCAGGCAGTGTTTTGTTCTGTTTTACATAGGGTTGCTATGAGTTGCTATGAGCTGACTCGATGGCACCTAACAACAGCCTGTATGCTTGTGGTTATGGTTCCATTATGGAGTGAGTTGTCCATTATGTTATTGTGGCAGGATTAGGATGGGTTGTATCTTGAGTCAAGGAACTCTGATGATTCAGGGCTTAAAGCATTTGACTGCTAACCAAAAGATCAGTGGTTTAAACCCAACAGCCCCTTTATGGGAGACAGATGAGGCAATCTGCTTCCATAAAAATTTATAGCTTGGGAAACCCTATGGGGCAGTTCTACTCTGTCCTATAGGTTCACTATGAGGTGAGAGTGATTCAGTGGCAGTGGGTTTTAGTTTTGATATTTTGAGTCATCACCTGACCAGTGAATGTGACTCAAGTCACCAACCTTCGTTTCCTTGAAGCTATAGTCTCTATCCAATATATGTAAATGATTTGACAAAATTATCTCTCTTGGTTCTAGGTTCTGCATCTGCTTCATCATCATCTGATAGCTTTGAGGGCTTGAACTAGCCTATTATCTGACCTAATTCACCAGTTTCCACAGTGTTTTAAGCCAGCAGTCTATTGTCTGACCTGGTGATTTGGGTTCGTCGGCCCCTGCGACCACATGAGTGAAGAGAATCCTTCAGACTGATGCCTGACCCACTGATTTGGGACTTACCAGCCTTCACAGCTATGTGAGCCATTTCCTTGGGGTTGGTGAGTATTTATGCCCTTTGCAATGAACCTCTTCAAAGGCACATTACAAAGAGCATATATACAGGATGAATCAGGGGCATTGATCAATGTATTTTCTGGCCTTGAGATCTGAGTTCAGCTGTATTACTTGCTTTGGCCCAAAAGATGTTAGCAGACTTGAGGCCTGCAGAGTCTTGAAAAGGTGCTTGCAAGATTTTGTTCTTCTCTTGGACCTCTGCTTTCATTCTGACAGCATGCTTACTTATACTAGCATGCTGGGGAATGGGACAAGTCACTTGGGTTGTGCCAGTGAGGCCATCCTAGACCAGTTGACAGCCAACTCATCAACCAGACATATGGAGATTCTAGCCAAGATCAGCAAAGTCTTCTAGCCAACAATGGCTGCCTTCTAGAAGTGAATGAGCCCTGCCAAGACCAGAAAAACTGCCCTGCTGACCCATACACTCAAGAGCTAAATAAATGCCTATTATTTTACACCACAGAGCTCTGGAGTGTTTTTACCATGCATTATTATGGCAATAGACTACTGATAAAATATTAAACACCTTGTAATCATTTTTAGTTTTAGGAGTCACTCAGAATTTTCCCAAAACCCAACCCCATAACCTTTGAGTCAATTCTGACTTGTAGCAATCCTATGGGACAGAGTAGCACTGCCTCATTGGGTTTCCAAGGCCCCACAGGGTTTCTTTACAGAAGCAGACTGCCATATATTTCACCTGTGGAGAGGCTGCTAGGTGTGAACCATCAACCTTTCAGTTAGCAGCTGAGTGCTTAACCACTGCACCACCAGGGCTTCTATTTGGAATGTTATGTCAGAGTAATTGTTACAATGTTAAGAATCTTTGTCCTGTCATGGAATTAAAAAAGATATAGGGGATAGACCCTCTTACTATAATAGTGATAAATTTACTGCCAGATAAAGATTTACAACTTTGGAAACCCTATGAGGCAGTTTTATTCGGTCCTATATTATCGTATTACTATGAGTCAGATTTGACTCAATGGCAATGTGTTGTTGTTATTGTTGTTGTTGTTATGGCTTCAACTGGTAAAGCCCTTTAGCTTTCAGTACTTGGGGAGATACCACCACTAGTAAGCTGTGAGACTCAGGTGAGTTTCCCAATCTGCCAAGCCTTGGTTTCCTTTTCTTTAAAAACCAAAAACCAAACCAAACTCACTGCCGTTGAGTCAGTTCCAACTCATAGTGAACCCTCCTTGGGCTTCCGAGGTGGTATCTCTATGGAAGTAGATTGCCCAGTCTTCCTTCCAAGGAGTGGCTGGTGGGGTTTGAACTGGTTTCACCAGTCTCTATCTGACCAGTAATTCTGGTTGTTTCTGTGTTTTTGAATTTTGTTCCACATATTTCCAACCACTCTATCCAGGATCTCTAATTTTGATCCCTTTCAAAGTGATTGGCATTTGTAGCTGGGCACCATCTAGTTCTTCTGGTCTCAGGGTAGTGAAGGTTGAGGTTCCTGTGGTCCCTTAGTCCCTTGGATTAATTGTTTCCATATGACTTTGATTTTCTTCACTCTTTTTTGCTCCACGTGAGGGGAGACCAATAGTTGAATCTGGCCATTCTCACTTCTAAACAACATCATGGCTGTACTTCCTCCAAGACAGATTTGTTTGTTCTTCCAACAGTCCAAGATACCTTCAATATTCTTCACCAACACCACAATTCAAAAACACCAATTCTTCTGCAGTCTTCCTTATTCACTGTCCAGCTCTCACAGTCACATGAAGTTATTGAAAATACCATGGCTTGGGTCAGGCCCACCTTAGATTTCAAAGTGACATCTTTGCTCTTAATCACTTTAAAGAGATCCGTTGCAGCAAATTTGCCCAATGCAATACATCATTTGATTTCTTCTTTGCTGCTTCTGTGGACATTGATTGTGCATCCAAGTAAAATGAAATCTTTGACAACTTCAGTGTTCTCTCTATTTATGATAATGTAGCTTATTGCTCCAGCTGTCAGGAAGTTTGATTTCTTTAGTTGAGGTGTAATCCATACTGAAGGCTGTATGTACTCTTTGATCTCCATCAGTAAGTGCTTCAAGTCCCCTTCATTCTCAGCAAGCAAAGTTGTATCATCTAAATGTTGCAGGTTGCTAATGAGTTTTCCTCCAACCTTGATGCTATGATCTTCTTCATATAATCCAGCTTCTCAAATCATTTGCTCAGCATACAAATTGAATAAGTATGATAAAAGTGGCACACACTTTTCCTAATTTTAAACCATGCACTAACCCATTGTTCTGTTTGAAGGATTGCCTCTTTGTCTATGTACAGGTTCCCTCATGACATGATGAAGTGGGAATTCCATTCATCACAATAGTATCCATAAATTGTTATGATCCACACAGTCAAATGCCTTTACATATTCAATAAAACACAGGTAAACATCTTTCTGATATTCTTTGCTTTCAGCCAAGATTTATCTGACATCAGCAAGGATATCCCTCATTTCATGTCCTCTTCTGAATCCAGCTTGAATTTCTGGTAGTCCCCTGGCAATGTACTGCTGCAACTGTTTTTTAATTACCTTCAGCAAAATTTAACTTGCATATGATATTGTTCGATAATTTCCACATTGTGTTGGATCACCTTTCTTTTGAATGAGCATGAATATGGATCTCTTCCAGCCAGTTATCCAGGTAGCTATCTTCCAAATTTCTTGGTATAAACAAATGATCACCTCTGGCACTGCATCCATTTGTTGCAACATCTCAAAGGGTATTCCAACAATTTCTAGAGGCTTATTTATTGCCAATTCCTTCAGTTCATCTTGAACTTCTTCCTTCAATACCATTGGTTCTTGACCATATGCTCCCTTCTGAAATAGCTGAACATCAGTCAATTCATTTTAATACAGTGATTCTGTGTATTCCTTCCATCTTGTTTTGATGCTTCCTATACCATCCAAGTTTGCCCACAGAATCCTTTAATATGGCAACTTGAGGATTAAATATTTTCTTCAGTTCTTTCAGCTTGAGAAATGTTGAGAGTGTTCTTCCCCTTTGATACTCCATCTTCAAGTCTTTTCACATTTCATTATAATACTTTGTCCTCTCAAGCAGCCTTTTGAAATCTTCTGTTCAGATCTTTTACTTTATCATTTCTTCCATTTGCTTTAGCTACTCTCACAATAAAGCTTCAGAGTCTCTTCTGGCATCCATTCTGAACTTCTCTTTCATTCCTGTCCTTTTAGTGACCATTTGCTTTCTTCACGTATGATGTTCTTAATATAATCCCATAACTCTTCTGATCTTTGGTCACTGGTGTTCAGTGCATCAAATCTATTCTACAGATGGTCTCTAAATTCATATGGGATATACTCAAGGTCATATTTTGGCTCTCATGGACTTGTTTTAATTTCCTTCAGCTTCAACTTGAATTTGCATCTGAGCAATTGACGGTCTGTTCTACATTCAGCTCCTGGCCTTGTTCTGACTGATTATATTAGCTTCTCCATCACCTCTTTCCACAGATGTAGTCAATTTTATTCCTATGCATTCTATCTGGCAAGGTCCACATGTATAGCCATCATTTAAGTTGTTAAAAAAAGTATTTACAATGAATAAGTCACTAGTCATGTGAAATTCTATCATGCCATCTCTGGCATCATTTCTATCACGAAGGCAATGTTTTCCAACAACTGCTATTTCTTCCTTGTTTCCAACTTTTGCATCCCTATCACCAGTAATTATCAATACATCTGGGTTACATGTTTGGTCAATTTCAGACTGCAGAAATTGGTAAAAATTTTAAATTTCTTCATCTTTTGCTTTAGTGGTTGGTATATAAATTTGAATAGTCATATTAACTGGTTGTCCTTGTAGATATATGGATATTATTCCTATCACTGACAGCATTGTATTTCAGGATAGACCTTGCAATATTCTTTTTGATGATAGATGTGACACCATTCCTTTTTGTCATTGCTGGCATAATAGATCATGTGATTGTCTGATTCAAAATGGCCAATACCAGCCCAAATCAGCTTACTAATGTCTAGGATATTGCTCTTCATGTGTTCCATTTCATTTTTTGACAACTTCCAATTGTTCCTAAACTCGTGCTTCATATGTTCCACATTCTGATCATTAATGGATGTTTGTAGCTGTTTTTTCACATTTTGAGTCATACCACATAAGCAAATGACGGTCCCAAAAGCTTTACTCCATCTATATCATAAAGGTCAGCTCTACTCTGAGGAGGCAGCTCTTCCCCACTTCTATTTTAAGTCTCTTCCAACCTGAGGGGTTCATGTTCTGATACTATATTAAACAATGTTTCCCTGCTATCCATAATATTTCCAGTGGCCTTCCGCACACACACACACACACCCCAGAAGCAGACCTGGCCACATCCTTCTTCCTAGATTGTCTTAGTCTGGAAGATCCACTGAAACCTGTCCACCATAGGTGGCTCTGCTGGTATTCAGATTACGGGTGGCATGGCATTGTTTCCAGCATCATGCCAACATGCAAGCCACCACAGTATGACAAACTGACAGACAAGTGTAGCATACAGGCTAGGATTTATAATACATCACAAAATGGAGGACTATGGCTAGAAGGGCCATATTAAGTAATTCACAGCACCACAAGCACTCACAAAATGTTGGCAGTTTGAACCTATCCAGAGGTATCTCAAAAGACAGGCCTCATGAGTTACTTCCAAAAAGTCACAGCCTTGAAAACCATATAGAGCAGTTTTACTTGGCACACATGGTGTCACTATGAGTCAGAGTCAATGCAACAGCAGCTAACACCACCAGCACATGTAGAATATAGTATGTTGCAACTTCGAACCTTACATAATATGACTTTGAAAAATGGTAAGCAGCTATATTCTCTGCATATGGAACAGAATATTTCTACTTTCTGAAGTAATTTAATTCCAAAAATATTGAATTTATTGTCTGCTATGTGCTCAGCATTACAAATGGATAAATGGACAATCTTAAAAGGGTGTTATACAGAAAAATTAATAATAGCATAATTCCTTGAGTATTACATTACTTTCAATTTCATCAAATTTGCAAAACAAATTTTGTTTAAAATTTTCTATTCTTTCAACAACAGGCTCTAAAGTCACTAGTAGTTAGGATTGCATGCAAAAGTGAGTTTGACATCTTTACTAATCTGGAGCAAAAGAGAAATAAGGAAACCAAAGACTCAAAGAAGAAACTAGTCTACAGAACAGTCTACCTGAACCATGGCCTTATCTACCACAAGACCAGAAGAACTAGATGGCGACTGTCTGCCACTACCAACCATTTTATTCAGGGCCACAATAGATGGACCCTGATAGAATGGGAGAAAAGTGTGGATAAAAACCTCAAATTCCTGGGGAAGGGAGACAGATCAACTGGACTGGTTGAGACTAGAGGATTCTCTGAGATTATTGTCCTAAGATATTCTTCAAATACATGAGACCTAACAGTCAATAATCACTTTAAAACAGAAAATGGAAATGGAAACGGGAAGGAAAACGATTAATGGAAACACAACAACCAGAATGGAAATCACAATAATGTTTATGCAATGTGAGGAATGTAACCAATGTCCCTGAACAACTTGTATACAAATTGAATGGGAACCTACTCTGCTATGTAAACCTTCACCAAAAAAAATAGTAAGTTATTATTTTAAAAAAGTGAATTTAACAGTTTGGTATTTATTATTGCACCAGGACACACTGTGTTTCAAAGCATATTATTGACCAGGGAACCTTGAGTGGTGGGCACTGATGCTCATCCCCATGATGAAGATGGAGAGTGGAGCCTTTGATAAAGTCCTGGGAGTTTAGACAAGCTCTTCTGATTAATCAAGTAAACATGTCAGTTGTAGACATAACTTTCATGAGCAAACACGGCCCTGGAGACATTCAGATGAGATGGATACAGCTCCAGATCCTTCCTGTGCAACCAGAACAACACAGACTAGGCTCAGGTCCAATGTCAAATTGGATTCAGGGCTGTGTGAATGTATGTGTGATATGTGTTGTATTTAAGCATTAGGTTGTTGTTGTTGTTGTTATGTGCCATCGAGTCAGACCCGACTCATAGCAACCCCCCCTTGGGTTTCCGAGGCAGTATCACTACGGAAGTAGATTGCCCCATCTTCCTTCTGAGGAGTGGCTGGTGGGTTTGAACCACAGCCTTCTGGTTACCAGTCAAGTGCCTTAGCCACTACACTACCAGAGCTCCCTTAGGGGTTAAAAAAAAACAGTTAATAAAAAGAAGAGACTGAATTATTTAAACTCTTTAAAAGCAAAAAGAACTAAGCCATCACATTCACCATCTTTATATTCCAAGAAAATCTTTCAAATCAGCCATTGAAAACCCTATGGAGCACAGTTGTACTCTGACACACATTAGGTCACCATGAGTCAAAGTCAACTCTACTGCAACTGGTTTTTTGTTGTTGTTTGTTTGTTTATTTAAGGTTCTTGGTGAGTGAGTTTAGTGTAAAGAGAAGTGATTTGTCTTAAATGCATGGCAGAGAAGATAAGACTGGCAAATGAAATCTTTTAAGAACACTGAGACCTCCTAAACATATTTTTTTATGACAATGGTTTGTTTGCAGAACTTTCTAAAAGCAACCCAACAGCTGTTTTATGTAGAACATAAATGTTATGTTCATTTAGTAACTGTAGAATATGTAGGACATACTTTTTTTTTTTCACTAAAAAAGAAACAGGAGTCAAACTAATTTAAAAAAATTACTCTGACTACTTCAAGATATGATCACTACATTTAAAAAAAAAATAAAAATCAGCCTACAATTCAGATATTTCCAAAGACCTCAATACATTTACATCCTAATATATATAACTCTCTCATGCAAGCTTGTCCTTGTTTGCACCAACAAAAATTCTAGTGGTTTACACCAAAAAGCCTTGAGAGTCCACCAAATGTAATTATGCACAGTTTCCCACATATAACGTTGCAACAAAGAGGCAGTAGTAGAACCATTTTCCCCAAACCATTTAACAATCTCTAGGGAGGCATGATTTCCTTTCAAAGTAAACTATATTTCAACTCATAGAATGTTTTTATTACCCAAATTGGACTAAGTAATTGCCTGTTTTGGAACCAACTCCTTCATTGTCTCAATAACAATTAGCTAATGAAACATTGCATAGTGAAATGATAACTTGAGAAGATTAAGGTAAGATTTCCTGTAATCGTTTGCTATAAAACCATCTTGCCTTCCCCAATTACTCTGACTACTTCAAGATATGATCACTACATTTAAATCGATACTATAATTTGGCACATACACCAGCTTGCAAATATTTAAGTGTTCACCCTAATGAAACAAAGTAGTGGTGATAGTTTTTTGTTGCCTTCTAGAACACAGCACACACTAGGGCAGAATCATCACTCTAGCCACATTGAATTTTGTTAAGACTGACTGTATAAACAATAGAATTGAGCCTCCCCCCAATTTTTTTCCTTTTTTCTTAAGTTCTCAACTTTGTCTTCATTTGTTTTGTTTTCACTCAACTATCATCAATTGAAAAACATTCACTAGAACTTACTTACACAAAGCACCACCCTAGGAAGAACTAAGTATCAGACATTGACCATGCTCTTAGGAAGAAAAAATATATAGATAAGGAAATGAAATAGGAAGACAAAAATATAGATATCTATCATTATGTATCAGAAACAGTTTATTAATACAGTCTGATTCATGGTTTAGGATCGGCCCTCCTTGGGCTAGAGTGACCAGGGAAAGCTTACGGGGAAAAGGCCATTTGAGCAGAGTCAGAGCTAGAATCCAAATGGTGCCAGTATACTCCTAGAAGGGGAATGGAACATGCAATGGTCATTTCTAATTTTCACAGAAGACAGATGTACTTTTCTAAAAGTATGAATTGATGGTTATAGTGTTATTTCTTTTCTTTTCACATTTCCTGTCTATTCACTATTTTCACTAGGTGAAAATCTAACTTGAATTTTATCTTCACAAACTTTTCAACTATGCTACTTGTGAACAAACTTGATTTGTGCCTGCACCAACTTGCCCTATTTTTCAACATTAGAAATTCCCATTAGTTGCTGTTTTTGTTTTGTTTTATTCCAGAAATGGAAAATCTGACCAAAACAAAAATACTCACTGCCATCAAGTTGAGTTGACTCATAGCGATGCCTCCTTGGATTTCCGAGATAGTATCTTTACAGAAGTAGATTGCCCAATCTTCCTTCCAAGGAGTGGTTGGTGTGCTTGAACTGCTAGCCTTCCAGTTAACAGTCAAATGCCTTAGACACTATGCCACCAGAGCTCCTAAACAGACAGAAATGTGCCCATAAGAATCTTGCTTGTATATCTCTTGTAAGTAATATTATTCACTGTTGATTAAAGAAACAAAGATAAATGGACAGGCCTTCCAGATGACCATTTGTCTGGTGGAGTCACTCCATATTTCGCTGTCTTTGAGATGTGAATTCAGTCAAGAACCAACATCACTCTTGCTTAAAGCACTAGATGCTAACTGTACAAAATAGAGCTAGTCCATCAGGGAGGTGGGTTAATGTCACTTACTATGGTTAACTTGGCCACCAAATGCACTGCCGTTGAGTCAACTCTGATTCATAGCAACCCTGCAAAACAGAGTAAAACTGACTCATACAGTTTCTAAGGCTATAAATCTTTATGGAAGCAGACTGCCACATCTTTTTCCCATGGAGCAACTGGTGGATTTGAACCACTGACCTTTCAGTTAACAGCTAAGCATTTTAACTACTGAGCCACCAGGGCTCCCTACCTTGGCCATAGTTACCAAGAAGTGCTGTTGTTGTTGTTGTTGTTATTTGCCGTCGAGTCGGCCCCGACTCATAGCGACCCCTCCTTGGGTTTCCGAGGCAGTATCACTACGGAAGTAGGATTGCCCAACCTTCCTTCCGAGGAGTGGCTGGTGGATTTGAACCGCCAGCCTTCTGGTTAGCAGTCAAGTGCCTTAGCCACTATGCTACCAGAGCTCCCACCAAGAAGTGCTATGTTACCATTAAATTGCCTCAAGTTATAATAATATGCCTTCTTTAAAATTGGACTATATTTAAATTTAATGCTCTTCTAAGCCACCAATCTATATTTGGAGATAATTCAGAGATATTTTCCTTCTAGTCTTCCAAAACCCAAACTTATGTTCTATAAGCATCTTCTAGGATATAGTGCCTACAAAATTATATCTGAAGTTACTCATCCTAGTAGAGATATTACTTGGTCAAAATGGTTAAAAGATTTGGTAAAAGACTGAACCTTGTAGCATAGTTGTCCTAAGGCTTCAGTCAATATCTTTCTTTCTGATCTAACTTTGTTAGTAGAAAAGGACTGAGAACTCCTTTTATATGTATACCTAGTTCCAGAGCACTGGGGCCTTTGTTAATGTTTTTAAAGGTATAAATCACTTTAAGCAAATTTTAAGGGAAATGCTAATAACCAAAGCAAAAAAATGTAAGTGTTCCTTTCAGAGCCAGGAAACACAAAAGGTCTGTGGGCTAAACTGCATGAGATTACTTTCATTCAAAATTATATAAAACACCCTATCAATAAAATAACCTATCAGAACTGCATGTGGAAATGACTGTCAACTCTGGTATATGTTACTTCTTAAGAAATCTGCCTGGGACAGAATAAAGACTGTGAAGTCCTTTGAACTCAGAAGAAAGTCACTGAAAATGCAGAAGTAAATCAGTGCCATTATCCAATTAGAGGGGGTTTTGTGTTTCCAGTGTGCTGTACAACTGTGAACTGTTATTGTTATTTCCTGCCACTGAGTCACCCCCAACTCATGGTGACTTCATGCACAATAGAACAAAACACTGTCCAGTCCTGTGCCATCTTCATGATTCATTGAGGACTGGACCAATTTTCATTGGCTGGTTTTCAGCAGTAGATCACCAGGCCTTTCTTCCTAGTCCATCTTAGAATGGAAGCTCCACTGAAACCTGTTCAGCATCAGAGCAACACAGAAGCCTCCACTGAAGGATGAGTGGTGGCTGCACGTCAGGTACATTGGCTGGGAATCAAACTTGTGTCTCCCACATGGAAGGCAAGAATTCTATCACTGAACCACCAATGCCCATCAATGAAATAGTCTTCTCTTACTGTGAATCTAGGTGATGGCACCATTTGGACCTTCACTTCCCAAAGGAGTAGACAGTAGAAAAGGAGAAAAAACGAGAGTGCAAGGACATAGAGTAAGGTAAGTGCTATCTTACAAGTAAGGTAAGTAGCAGAGTCCAGGACAGGAAAAAGGACTAGAAGTTGCAAAGAGGTTAGATTAAATGTAGGTACTCCAACTGAATAACCAAAACAAATAAACTCAACAAACAACAGATCTACCCTGCTGCAAGTCTATTTAATAAAAAAAAAAAAAAAAAAAGTTGTTATAGTAACCCCACATGTCAAAGTAGAACTGTGCTCTACAGAGTTTTCAATGGCCATGACCTTTCAGAAAACAGGTCACCTGCCACTCCACTTCAAGTCTATATGGCTAAACTACATGTCTTCATTCTGTGGCTAGTAATAGTTAGGGTTTAGGATTGAGGATCATCTTTTTAAAGCAAATATTAAGCTGGATGGGGAAAGCTCCAACCTGGGAAGAAGTCAGATTTGGGGAGCATTCAGGCAGGAGTCAGAGATGGACAGAGATTTGTATCAGGGCCTTCATCTAACCCCTGCAGTGCCAAGTGACTACAAAGTAATTGAAGTTGAGAAAAGAGATAACCCTGGCCCCATGGTTTAGACTGAAAAACCAGCTTCTCTGTATGGTGGAAGGCTTGGGACAGAGGAGAGGCAGAGTGAGCTAAGACAGGGAAAATTGCATGGCTATATGGGCTTGTCTTTCAAGCCCTAAATCTCTTTCACTTTGGCTTATCAACAACTTTCCTATGTTAAACCCAATGGCATAGAGAAGTAGTTCTTCACTAAACCAAACCAAACGCACTGCCATCAAGTCAATTCTGACTCATGGAGATCCCCACTGGGTTTCCAAGGTTGTACATCTTTATGGAAGTGAATTGCTCCATCTTCCTTCTGTGGAGCACCTGGTGGGTTTGAAATGCTGGCCTTCTGGTTAGCAGCCAAGTTGTAACCTGAGGCTTGTTTTCATTCTTGAGTTAGCTTGAGAGCCAACATGTTCTCAATGAGAGTAGTGCATTCCTTATCAAATCCAGAAAGTATAAAACAACAACCACCACCCAACATCCTTTCAGTGAGGAAAAGATGACAAAAGTCCTTCCATAAACTTGAAAAAAATCTGCAAGGAAATACGATTTTCATCATATTGAAAAGAAAACAAGTTTAAAGAGAAAGCAGAACTACTTTAATGTTCATATAATCTGAATTGCTAAATTTTTTAAATAAAAACAAATATCTTAGAGGGGGACTTCCTCAAAATGATAAAGAGCATCTATAAAAAAAACCTACAGCTGACATTATAATTAGTGGTGAAAGACTGGACGCCTTCCGCCTAAGAGAAGACACAAAACAAAGATATCTGCTTTCCCTGCTTTATTCAACATAGTGCTGGAAGTTCTAGTCATGCAATCAGGCAAGAAAAGGAAATAAAAGGCACACAGATCAGAAAGGAAAAAAGTAAAATATCTAGTTTTCAGGTCACATAATTATCTGTATAGAAAATAGATTGAAAAGAAAAAACCCTCCTAGATCTAATAAATGAAATCTCATCTATTAGGTCTCAAAATATAATATAAACATAACCCTAACCCTAACCCTAACCCAGGGAGCTCTGGTAGTGTAGTGCCTAAGGCACTTGACTGCTAACAAGAAGGCTGGCGGTTCAAGCCCACCAGCCACTCCTCGGAAGGAAGATGGGGCAATCTACTTCCGTAGTGATACTGCCTCGGAAACCTAAGGATATGAGTTGGGTCCAACTCGGCGGCACATAACAACAACAACAACAACAACCCTAACGCAAATCAATCGTATTTCTATATATTAACAACGAATACATGAACACTGAAATTAAAACGACAATATCCTTTACAATCACCACCCCCAAAACAAAGAAAATAAAATAAAATCCATAGGTGTAAATCTAACAAAACATTAGATTTTTGTGAAAATTACACCATGCTAATGAAAGAGATCAAAGATGAGCTAAATAAATGGAGAGACATAAGGTGTTCATCGATTGGATGACTACATATAGTAAAGATGTCAATTCTCCCCAAAATGACATTTAATACAATTCTTCTCAAAATCCCACCAAAACTTTTTGTAGATATGGAGAAGATTGTTCTAAAATTTATATGGAAAGGGAAAGGAATTAAAAAAAAAAACAAAAAAAAAAACACTGCCAACGAGTTGATGCTGACTCATTCATAGCAACTCTCTGGGACACAGTAGAACTGCCCCATAGAGTTCCCAAAGCTTTAAACATTTACAGAAGCAGACTGCCACATTTTTCTCCCATGAAGCAGCTGGTGGGTTCAAACTGCCAACTTGTTGGTCAGCAGCTGAGCACTTTAGCTAAAATAATTTTGAAAAAGACAATTAATAAAGCAGAAGAACCCAATCTACTCAATTGCAAAACTTATTACATAGCTATAGTAATTAAAACTGTAAAGTGCTGGGAGAAGGACAAACATAAATAAAAGGAACAGAATAAAGAACCCAGAAACAGACCTACACAAACATGCCCAACTGATTTTTTTTTTTTTTTTTTTTTTTTGTGATTTGGATGAAAGTTTACAGAGCAAATTCGTTTTCCATACAGCAGTTCATACACATTTTGTTTCATGACATTGACTGCAATTCCCCACAATGTAACAGCTCTCTTCCCACTTCCTCTCTGTAGTTACCTCTTCCTTGTGCCGCTCTCTCCCATGCACTCCTGCCCCCGAGCTCTCTCCCTGTGCAAATCTCTCACAATTGATCGCACCAAGGAGTATATCTACCTGATGTAAATGTTCACCCCTTATGCCTGTCTACTGTTTGGCTAGAAGCCACAGCAGTGAGTTAAATTCCAGTCCTGAAGGATAACTAGAGGCCATCGTCTCAGGGGTCTCATCAGGCTCTATCAGACCAGCAAACCTGGTCTTTTGTTATGACTTTGAGTTTTGTTCCACGTTGTTCTCCCACTCTATCCAGGATCTCCTGCACCGATCTCCCTCTGAGTAGACGACAGTATAGCCAGATACCATCTAGTTCTTCTGGTTTCATGGTCATATAGGCTGAGGATCGCATGGTCTACCAGTCCCTTGGATTAATTATTTCCAACCCAACTAATTTTTGGCAAAGTGAAAAAAGCAACTAAATTCAAAAGACAGCCTTTTTAACAGAGTGCTGAAGCAATTGGATATCCAGAGGCAGAAAACTGAACCTCAGCCCAAAATTCACACCTTACACAAAAATAATTTAAAATGGATCAAAGACTTAAATGTAAAATATAAAATATATAAAACTTCTAGATAGAAAGAAAACATAGGAAAGTATCTTTGTAATCTAGAGTTAAGAATTCTTATACTTGATACCAAAAGCACAGTTCATAAAATGAAAAGTTGATAATTCGGACTGTCATCAAAAATAAAAATTTACTCTGTGAAATAGCCTTTTAAGAAAATGTAAAGACAAGCTACAGAATAGGAGAAAATACCTGCAAACCACATATCTGACAAAAAAAAAAAAACAAAAACTAGTATATAGAATATGTAAAGAACTTTCAAAACTCAACAGTGAAAAAGCAAGCAACTCAATTAGAATATGGGCAAAAGATATGCATAGTCATTTCACTGGAAAAGAGATACAGATTAAAAATAACTATGTGAAAAGATGTTAAATATCATTAGCCAACAGGGAAATGCCAACTAAAACCACAAGATATCACTATGGACCTATCAGAATTACTAAAATTTTAAAAATAGTGACAATATCAAATGCTGCCAAGGGTGCAGAGAAACTGAATCACTCACACATTGCTGGTGGGAATGTGAAATGGTACAGTCACTCTGCAAAAATAATTTGAGAGTTTCTTAAAAATAAATAAGTAAGAAATTGCCATATGACCCAGCAGTTGCATTCCTTGGCATTTATCCCAGAGAAATGAAGGCTTATGTGCACATAATCACAGTACACAAATGTTTATAGCACCTTTATTTGTAATAGCCAAAAACTAGAAACAACCTAGCTGTACTTCAGTCGATCCATGGTAAAACAAACTGTGATAGAGCCCTATCACGGAATACTACTCAGCAATAAAAAGGAACCAGCTATCAACAGACACAACAACCTGGATGAATTGCAGGGAATTATGCTGAGTGGGGAGGAAAAAAAATAACAGACCTGAAATCTTACATACGAATGATTCTATTTCTATGACAGTCCTAAAATGACAAAATTATAGAAACAAAGAATGTGGGGGTAGTTGCCAGGAGTTGAAGAGGGAGTGGGGGCAAAACAGAAGTGAGTGTGACTATAAAAGGGAACATGAGGGGACGTTGTAGTGACTGAAGTGTTCTGTATCTTTACTGTATCAATATTGATATTCTGCTTGTGATTTTGAACTACAGATTTGCAAGATGTTCCCAGAATACACAGAATCTCCCTGTTATTTTTCTTAGGACTGTGTGTGGATCTACAATTTTCTCAAAATAGAAAATTTAATTTAAAAAGTATCTTTCATGTAAGAAAAGTCTTTCTGTGAAGTTTGCAGCATCATCTCCTCTCCTAACCCCCTTCAAAGCTATAAATTGTATTCTGTGAACATAGAGTTCTTTAAGATAAATTTGTCAATACCATTTGCCATTGATTCTACTCTGACTCATGGCAGCCCAATGGGTATCAGACTAGAATTGTATCCCATGGGGTTTTCAGAGCCTTATTTTTAGGGAACAGAACACTAGGCCTTTCTTTTGAGGTGCCTTTGAGTGGACTCAGATCTCCAATCTTTCAGTTAACAGCCAGGGGCATTAATGTTTGCAACACCCAGGAACAAAGTTGTCAACAACATCCTCATATTTGTATTATTTCAAAGAATTATCTCTGCTAACTGCAAATACATTGTCTCTGCTCTTAAACATTTCTTTAGACCTAATAGAAAACCTACAAGTATTAAGTACTACACTTTTTACATAATATATTGCATTAATTCTTCATTTTATGTATGTGGGAATTTATATACCACAGTTTATACTGTAGTCTCTGCCAGAGTTTCCTTCTTGTTGGAGGTCCAATATTTCTGGTTGGAGTTTTGTAACAAAATTTGCATTGTTTCCATTGGCATTTATACCAGAAATAATTAGGTAAAATGGTGGCATAATGGAAACAATACAATATTTATAATTCATTATAACACTGTTGCTAAATTTCACAACCTTCAGGGTGTAAAGAATTGTACTAAGTTATCTGCTGCAAATAAGCAAGAGGAACCTCTACTGAAACATGTTGTTGTCGTTAAAAAAAAAAAAAATAAGGTAGTCAAGTCAATTCCAACTCCAGTGACAGAGTAGAACTGCCCCATAGATTTTATAGGCTGTATAGGAACAAGTGGCAGGAAAAGCAGAGGAGAAAAGAAAGGAAAGTCAGGGCGTCCAGGGCAAAGCAAGCAAGTGGCAGAGGGATACAGGTAAAGGGAGGGACCCATGCTCATACCCCCAAGTGGCAGGAAAAGCAGAGGGGAAAGCAAAGGAAAGCCAGGGTGTCCGGGACAGAGTAAGCAAGTGGCAGGGATCCAGTTCAGAGGAGGGTGGAGAGGTTTAGAACAGCTAAGGGAGACAAACTTGTCTGTTGGTTTGTCGTGCTCTAGTGGTGTGTTGTTGTGAGGCTTGAGGCTGTGCCACCAGTGTTTCATATGCCAGCAGGGTTGCACATGGTACACTGGTTTCGGTGTGGCTTGCAGACGAAGACAGACTAGGAAGAAGGAGGAGACCATTCTACTTCTCAAAGAATTGGCCAGGGAAAACCTTATGAATAGCAGAGAAACACTGTGTGTTACATTACTAGGCAACTATATGAATAGCCCAGAAACACTGTCTGATACAGTGCAGGACAATGAGCCACTTAGGTTGGAAGGCTCTTAAAATATGACTGGGAAAGTGCTGCATCATCAGAGTAGAACCAACCTTACTAATATGGATAAAGTAAAGCTTTCAAGACCTCCATTTGCTGATGTGACATGACTCAAATTGAGAAGAAACAGCTGCAAACATCCATTAATAATCAGAACATAGAATGTATGAAGTATGAATCTAGGAAAAGTAGAAGTTGTCAAAAATGAAATGGAATGCATAAAGATTGATATCCTAGGCATTGTTGTGGTTGTTGTTATATGCTGTCAAATCGGACCTGACGCATAGCGACCCCTCCTTGGGTTTCTGAGGCAGTATCACTACAGAAGTAGATTGCCTCATCTTCCTTCCGAGGAGTGGCTGGTCAGTTTGAACCACCAGCCTTTTGGTTAGCAGTCAAGTGCCTTTGGCACTATGCTACCAGGCATTAGTGAGCTGAAATGGACTGGTTTTGGCCATTTTGAATCAGACAACCATATGATCTACTATGCCGGGAATGAAAATTTGAAGAGGAATGGCATGGCATTGATCATCACAACAGATATTTCAAGATCTATCCTAAAGTACAATGCTGTCAGTGATAGGATAATATCCATATGTCTATAAGGAAGACCAGTTAATATGACTATTATTCAAATTTATGCACCAACCACCAAAGCCAAAGATGAGGAAACTAAAGATTTTTATCAACTTCTGCAGTCTGAAATTGACCAAACGTGCAATCAAGATGTGTTAATTATCACTAGTGACTGGAATGCAAAGGTTGGAAACAAAGAAGAATCACTGGTAGTTGGAAAATTTGCCTTGGTGACAGAAATAATGCTGGAGATAGCATGATAGAATTTTGCAAGACCAATGACTTATTCATTGCAAAAACCTTTTATCAACAACACAAACGGTGGCTATGCACATGGACTTCTCAAGATGGATTACACAGGAATCAGATTGACTACATCTGGTAAGAAGTGATGGAAAAGCCCAATATCTTCAGCCAGAATAAGGCCAGGAGCTGATTGTGGAACAGACCATCAACTGCTCAAGTTCAACATGAAGTTGAAGACAATTAAAACAAGTCCATGAGAGCCAAAATATGACCTTGACTATATCCCTCCTGAATTTAGAGACAATCTAAAGAATAGATTCGATGCATTGAATACCAATGACCAAAAACCAGAAGAATTATGGGATGACATTAAGAACATTATCCATGAAGAAAGCAAGAGGTCATTAAAAAGATGAGAAAAAAAGAAAAGACCAAAATGGATGACAGAAGAGACTATGAAGCTTGCCATTGAGTGAAGCATAGCCAAAGCAAATGGAGGAAATGACAAGGTAAAAGAGCTGAACAGAAGATTTCAAAGAGCAGCTCGAGCAGACAAAGCCAATTACTATAATGAAATGTGTAAAGACTTGGAGTTAGAAAACCAAAAGGGAAGAACACACTCAGCATTTCTCAAGCTGAAACAACTGAGGAAAAATTTTAAGCCTCAAGTTGCAATACTGAAATATTCTATGGGCAAAATATTGAATGATGCAGGAAGCAATGAAAGAAGATGGAAGCAATACACAAAGTCGATCTTCATCCATTTCAGGAGGTGGCATATTATCAAGAACCAATGATATTGAAGGAAGAAGTTGAAGCTGAACTGAAGCAATTGCCAAAAAACAAGGCTCCAGGAATTGGCAGAAAACCCATTGAGATGTTTCAACAAACAGATGCACTGCTGGAGGCACTCACTCAGTTATACCAAGAGATTTGGAAGACAGCTACCTGGCTAACTGACTGGAAGAGATCTGTATTTGTACCCATTTCATAGAAACATGATCCCACAGAATGTGGAAATAATTGAATAATATCATTAATATTGCACGCAAGTAAAATCTTACTGAAGATAATTCAGAAACAGTTGCAGTAATATATTGACAGAGAATTTCCAGAGCTGCAAGCAATTCAGAAGACGACGTGCAACAAGGGATATCATTCCAGATGTCAGAGGGATCTTGGCTCAAAGCAAAGAATTCCAGAAAGATATTTACTTGTGTTTTACTGACTATGCAAAAGCATTTGATTGTGTAGATAATAACAAATTGTAGATAACATTGAGAAGAATGGGAATTCCAGAACACTTACTTGTACTGATGAGGAACCTGTACATAGACCAGGAGGCTGTCATTTGAACAGAACAAGGGGACACTACATGGTTTAGAGTCAAGAAAGGAGTGTGTCAGGGTTGTGCCCTTTCACCATACTCATTCAATCTGGATGCTGAGCAAATAATCCGAGAAGCTGGGCTATCTGAAGCAGAACGTGGCATCAGGATTGGAGGAAGAATCGTTAACAATCTGTGATATGCTGATGACACAACTTTGCTTGCTGAAAGTGAGGATGACTTGAAGCACTTACTGTTGAAAATTGAAGAATACATTCTACAGTATGGATTACATCTCAATATAAAGAAAACAAAAATCCTCACAACTGGACCTATAAGCAGCATCACAATAAATGGAGAAAAGATTGAGGTTGTCAAAGACTTCACGTTGCTTGGTTCTACAATCACCGCCAGTGGAAGCAGCAGTCAGGACATCAGACGACATATAGCACTGGGCATGTTGGCTGCAAAAGGCCTCTTTCAAATGCTGAGGAGCAAAGATATCTCAGCAAAGATATCCTTGAGGACTAGGGTGCGCCTGACACAAGTCATGATATTTTCAATTGCCCCATATGCATGTGAGAGCTGGACAATGAATAAGGAAGACTGAAGAAGAATTGATGCTTTTGAGTTGTGGCTTGGTGAAGAATGTGGAAAGTACCATGGACTGCTGAAAGAACTAACAAATCTATCCTGGAGGAAATACAGCTGGAATGCTCCTTGGAAGCAAGAATAGCCAGATGTCTCACCTACTTTGGTCATGCTATCAGAAGGGACCATTCCCTGGAGAAGGATGTCATGCTTGGTAAGATAGAGGGACAATGAAAGAGGGGAAAGCCTTCAACAAGGTGGATTGACACAGCTGCAATCCAGCAATCACTGCAGTGATGGGCTCAAGTGTAGCAGGGATCATGGAGCTGGCACAGGACTGGGCAGTGTTTCGTTCTGCTGTACAAAAGGTTGCTATGAGTCGAAGATGACTCAGTGGCACCTAACAGCAACAACAACATAGGAACAGATCACCAGTTCTTTTTCCCACAGAGTTTCTGGATGGATGTGAACCATGAATCTTAAGGTGAGCAGCTTAGTACTTAACCATTGTACCATAAGCATCCTCATTTGGTTTGATTACTATACCTCCAGACACCTGTGACCCAAGGCAATGCTGGTTTTTGTAGGCTCTCAATATTAAACCCATTGCAACTGAGTCAATTCCAACTCAGCAATACTGCAGGACAGAGTACAACTGCCCCACAGGGTTTTTAGGCTATAATCTTTATGGAAGCGGATGCCACATCTTTCTCCCACAGAACTTCTGATGGGTTCAAACCACTGACCTTTCAGTTAGCAGCTGAGTACTTAACGACTGCATCACCAGGGCTATTAATATTAAAAGGAAAGAATCAGGGCTATGCGATACTGAATATACGCAGTTCACTTCTTAATTTTTTAGAAATGTACAAAGTAGCATCCACTTTCTCCTGGAATATCCTTAAAAAAAACTCCAAACCAAACTCACTGCCATCAAGTGGATTCCAAGTCATAGTGACTTGCATTGGGCTTCCAAGGCTGTAAATTTTTATGGAAGTAGATTGTCCCATCTTCCTTCCTCCGAGCAGCTGGTAGGCTTGAACTGCATCTCCTTACACTCACAGTAGTCTACATAACAAAGCTCTCTTCCTACTTGCTGCTCTGCTACCCATTTATGTTGTTGTTGTTAATTGCCGTCGAGTCAGACTCGACTCATAGCGACCCCTCTTTGGGTTTCCAGGGCAGTATCATTACAGAAGTAGATTGCCCAACCTTCCTTCCGAGGAGTGGTTGAGGGGTTTGAACTGCCAGCCTTCTGGTTAGTAGTCAAGTGCCTTAGGCACTACACTACCAGAGCTCCTGCTACCTATTTATACAAAATACTAATTTCAATGTATCTCAAGTATCTTCATATGTACATTTTACCTACTATTCCCCCTGAAGTAGATTTCTAGGTTAATAATATGCTTGCAAAACACTTTCTGATTATCAAAGGAAAATAGAAAAGGGAAACTTTCCTCAGCCAGAATAACAACAAAAAAAGTTAAAAGAAAAATATGTAAATGTATGTATTATTCAAAAGTAAATGGCATTTAAGTAACACCAAATGTGTGTACAATGAGCACAGCTTGACCAAAGCAAACACCACAAAGAAGCACACAAAAGATATTTGTGCTAAAAAATGTGACAATTACTCTAAAGCAAAGACAAAAAGAGGGGGGCAGGGAAACTAGTACTGGAAATGGAACAAGCAGAACACAATTAAAAGTAATGTTGACACATTGGGAAAAATATAACTAATGTCACTGAATAATTTGTGTAGTAATTGTCAAATGAGAATCCAATTTACTATGTAAACTTTCACTGAAAATAGAATATTTTTTAATGACATTTAAAAATTCTAGGCACTTAAATATGAAAGGCCTTTAGTACCACTGAATTATTTGATTAGGATTAAGTTTAGAGCATCTTACTATATTTTAGTTCTTTGAAAATGAGAGCTCCAAACAAACTGAATAATTCACTTCTACACAAAGTATGACTGTGGACCAATAGCATCAGCTTCACCTAAGAGCTTGATATACAAGCAAATTCTTGGCCAGATCTATCGCATGAGATTCAGAACAATTGAATAAGAATCCCTAGGGGCCCAAGATCTGGGTTTCATCAAGCCCTCTACGTGATTCCTATGCATGATAAAGGTTAAAAAAAAAAAAAAACTAAACCCACTGCCATCAATTCAAATTCAACTCATTGTGACCCCTACTGGGTTTCCAAGGCTGTGAATCTTTATAGAAGTAGATTGCCTCATTTTCCTCCTATGGGCCAGCTGGTGAGTTTGAACTACTGATGTTCTGCTTAGGAGCCAAATGTCTTAGCCACTACACCACCAGCGCTTTTTATGATAAAAATTGAGAGAGAGGAGGACATTATGCTGAGTGAAATAAGTCAGTCACAAAAGGACAAATATTGTATTAGTCCGTTATTGTAAAAGTTAAGGAAAGGTTTATCT
>NW_006921906.1:1244797-1250983 GCF_000298275.1 Orycteropus afer afer
CTTCACCCAAATCCTAATAAAAAAAAAAAAAAATTGAGAGAGACTAATATTAGATGGGTGCTGCTAAAACTTAATGAGCATATGAATCATATGGGGTTCTTGTTAAAATACAGATTCTGATTCAGGAAGTCTGAGATGAGGATTCTAGGTGATGCCAGTTTTCCTGGTCCGTGGACCCTACTTTGAGTAATAAGAGTATAAATGACTTCCCATTTCACTTACAACAAAATCCAAACTCCTCATTTTGGGCTGCAAGGCCCTGCAAGATCAAGAGCCCATCTCCCTCTCTGACTTCATCTTATATCTCACTCACTCCCTTTCATCATGCTTCAGTGTTCTGTCCTCCTATCTGTTCCTCAAACATGCTAAGCTCCTTCCTTCTTCTTCATGCCTCAGGACCTTTCCACTTGCTTTCCTTTCTGCCTGTCCTCCCATCTCTTTTAAAGTCTGGTTCCTTCAGACCTCAATACAAATGTTGTCTTCTCAGAAAGAGTATAACTACCCCATCTGAAGTAGCACATCTTCCTCCCCACTTCGTCACATCTCAGCCTTTCTTGCCTTCACCTCAGTCTGAACTATTTTGTCTGCTTATAGTTTATTATCTCTCTCCTCCACAAGAATGGAGGCTTCACAACAGCAAAACACGTCTCTTTTGTTCATCTACAAACACAGTTGATCCTCATCTCATCATTCACTGGTTAGGAATCTGCAAATTCACCTACTTGGTAAAATTTATTTTTAGCAAAACCAATATTCATGGCTCTTATGTGATCATTTGCAGATATATGCATGCAGAGTGACAAAAAAATTGAGTTGCCCAACACAAAAACTTGCTTTGGTATTCACTAATGAAGTGTTTAGGAGCTCTGGTAGCATAGTGCCTAAGGCACTTGACTGCTAACCAGAAGGCTGGCGGTTCAAACCCACCAGCCACTCCTCGGAAGGAAGGTTGGGCAATCCTACTTCCGTAGTGATACTGCCTCAGAAACCCAAGGAGGGGTCGCTATGAGTCGGGGCCGACTCGATGGCAAATAACAACAACAACAATGAAGTGTTTGTGGAAACTTTACAGACTAACTTGTCATTTATGAGAATTGACTACATTTATTAAATGAATAAATAAATACATTGTGTAATTACCCATAAGGTCTGAATATTGTAATATTCTGAACATCATAATGGGAATATTCCATTTCCCAATATGTGGATAAATCAAGGCACCAGATTCTCACTGAGTATTTATTGATACTCCCTGGTCCCTTGTTTGGGAGTCCCTGGTATTCCACAACTGGCCCCCTTGCCTGTATCCTGGGCCAGTCTGACCAGGAAAGGAAGTACATCCACAGCTTCAGTGTACTAGTCAGAACCTGATGTTGGTTTTGAAACTGGCCAGCAATGAGTGCTGGATACTCTTGCAGGCTCTGAGTTGGGTCTTCCTCCTACCCCACTGAGGGGACTGGACTTGAGCCTCAGCTCTCAACCTTGCACCAGGTCTGGTTGCCAGCAAACCTTGCCCTGAACTTCAGCTTGTGGGACAGAGGCCCTGATACACTGTCAACTTTCTGTTCATGGCCTCCATAAGGGATGCTAGATTCTGCTTTCTGTGGCTTCCAGGTCACTCAAGAAGTTGCTATGGTTTTGCCATGAGTGGATGAATGGATAAAAAAGAGGGAATGGACAAAAAACAAAATGTTGTCAGCAGTGCATTAGGGCTGGCTCACACCGGTTCTTGAGAGCAGATGAGGCACACCTCTTTCCAGGTCCACATTTAATGACTTCACAGGGGTAGATTACAAGCAAGCCCAATGGGAATATTTACACCACAGAAATTTGCAAGTGCTTCAAATCAAAATTTTGCTCCCCACGGACCCAGCTGTTAAATATTTACCAGCACCCGATGGCTGAATTGCATAGCAATCCCTGTGTGGGCCCTAAATTGGAAAAGCTGTTTTCTGGACATCTCCTGCTGCTTTGCTGTGCCATCCAGAGAGCTATCTCACACAGTGCCTGTGCTGGGCCAAGCAGTGGCTCCAAAAAAGATATGTCCATGTCCTAGTCCCTGGAACATATGAATATTACCTTATAAGGTAAAAGAATGGAAGCTCTGGTGGCATAGTGCCTAAGGCATTTGACTGCTAACCAGAAGGCTGGCAGCTCAAACCCACCAGCCACTTCTCGGAAGGATGGTCGGACAATCTACTTCCATAGTGATATTGCCGTGGAAACCCAGGGAGGGGTTGCTGTGGGTTGGATCTGACTTCACGGCAGTGAGATTGGCTTTTTTATTACCTTAAGCAGAAAAATATGCACTTAAGTTAAGGATTTTAAGAGGAGGAGTTTATCTTGGATTATCCAAGTACCGCTAAATCCAGTGACCAGTGTCTTTATAAGGTGTTCTGGTGGTGTAGTGGTTAAGGCATTTAGCTGCTACCAAAAGGTTGGTGGTTCAAACACCACCTTCCCCCAGCCACTCTGTGGAAGAAAGATGGGGCAATCCATGTCCATAAAGATTTATAGTCTTGAAAACCCAATTTGACTGCTAACCAGATGGCTGGCAGCTCAAACCCACCAGCCACTTCTCAGAAGGATGGTCAGACAATCTACTTCCAATGGGGGTTGCTATGAGTCAGAATCGACTCAATGGCAATGAGTTTGGTTTTGGTGAGTACCTTTATGCAAATGAGGCAGAGGGAGATTTGACAAAAAGAGGAGAAGCAGTGTAACCACAGAGGAAAAGATCAAGAGATGCAGCCATAAGTCAAGGAATGCCACCAGAAACAGAAGGAGGCAAAAAACAGATTCTTCCCTTAGAAGCTCTGGGGGGAATGCAAAATACATTGCCGTAGGACTTTTGGCCTCCAGACTATGTGAAAATAAGTTTCTGTTGTTTTAAGCTATTAACCCAGTTTGTGCTAATTTGTTACAGCAGCCACAGGAAACTAATGTGGTGCCTCTCAACAATCTCTCCACAAACCATACCCAACTTAGTTTGGGCAGCTGCCTCCTAACAATTTCTGTTTCTGGTTTTCGGAACCAGGTTATTTAATCATAGTCTCCTCTCCCTGTTCTCCTTACCCTGCCCTATCTCTACCACATTCCACTGCCCTACATATATACACACACAGTCTCTCACACACACACTCACCATACACCCTCATACACACACACTCTAACAGTGACACACACTCATACATACAACCACATACACACTCATTCACAGCGAGGTCTCATTGAATTTGAGTCTTTAAAAATATTCCGAGTTCTGAGAAATGTGCTGGATATGCTGATAGGTGCTACAAGAGACATAAAGACAAGCAAAATCTTGACACTTAAGCACAGTACCATATAATTTTAAAGCTACAAAAATAAAGTATTTTAAGTAAATGGTTTTTCTCCTGCTTCCTAATTTTTTCCTAAGTTTTCACAGGGCAGAGATAAACACAACTTCTATCACTGATCTCATCAAAGGTGCTGGCACAAATATGCAGTTGGTTGTACAGAAGAGAGAGAATAACTCAGCGCTGTCAGGCGGGTCAGCCCAAGTGCATTATCACGTTCATGTGCAATTAATCACAAACTGCCTGGAGACACTCTTTACTTTTGTCTGGCCTGATATTTAAGTTGGTGGTTATCAACAGGACAGGGGAAGAGTGATGATCAGCAGCATCTAAGGGGCTTTTTCAGACTCGAGGCAAACAACCACCTCATCTCCTAGTGGCTACCTCCCTTCTTGTTGAAAAGCTGCTTATTTTCATTTGTGTGTTTATTTTACAAATATTTGTATCTGATTTCCACAATTGGGTGGTATTTTCTTAAAGTCAGGGAGAGTAGTTTACATATTATTTTATTTTTCCAGTAGACTCAAGAAGTTCTGGCAACATTAAAGTTAAAAATATTTATACATCTAAAAACATTTAAACACATATAAGAGCAAATGCTAAAATGCTCAATTTATTTGCAACAGATCATATCCATAATATATTTTTAAAGCCTTTTATAAGTAACAGGAAAAAAAAAAAAAAAAACCCACTACTCACCCCCCCCCAAGTAGACAAAGAATAAAAGGGAAAATTCACAAAAAGATACACAAATGCCAATAAGCATCTGAAAATATGTTTGATCCTACAAGTTATCAAAAAGATGCTAATTTAAGCAACAATAATATGCTGTTTTTAATGCATTGCATTAAAAGGAGCCTTGGTGCTGCAGTGGTTAGATGCTTAGCTACTAACTGGACTGTTGAAGGTTTGCACCCACCCAGAAGCTCCAGAGGGAAAAAAAAATCTGGTGATCTGCCCCTATAAAAATGACAGCCTAGAAAACTATATAGGGAGTTACGATTCGAAAATCGACTCAACAGTACCTAACAACAACACCTTCATGTATTAAATTGATAAAGAAATTTTTTCTAAATTATAGCTTTTGTAGATGATCTCTGGGGGAGTAGGTGGTATCCTACACCTCTGAGAGAAGTGACACCATTGTGGTATTGCTTACTAAAGAGACACTGCAAACAACATGACTAGTATGTGATGATAGGAAACTGATTCAGTGGATTATGATACATACATAGGAAGAAACCACTAAAAATAATGTTGCAGAAAAATATTTAATGACATGGGAAAAAAAGTTCATGAAATGTACTAATAAACTGTGGAACTGAAAAAAATATATACATATAATACAGAAATGTTATCATAAACATGTATTATGGTTATGATAAGGAATAAAAGGCCAATTTTTAGTGTTTTGATATTTAAAATGAAAGTAGCTTATTACCCAAACCCCTAGTGGAAGTTTGTTTTTAGAAACAGAAAATAATGGACTGCTCCGTTTCAGTGCTCTCGTATTAATTAGAAATCGATTTCTTCAAGCAATTTGTGTCAATAGGCAGATAAAATATATCCCCTGTTCCAAAAACCAGTTCCCTTCAAGTTGACTTGGAATTATGGTGACTCCATGTTTTCAGGGGCTGGTTTTTCAAAAGTAGATCACCAGGCCCTTTTTCCAAGGCCCCACTGAGTGAGCTCCAACCTCAGCCAAGCGTGTTAACCATTTGTACCACACAAGGACTCCATTAGAGACTTAGTCCTGGATTTAGCCATAGAAAATACCCTATAGAATGTTGAAAAGGGGGTTCTATAAAGGGGAAGGGAGCTCTGGTAGCGTAGTGCCTAAGGCACTTGACTGCTAACTGGCAGTTCAAACCCCTCAACCACTCCTCAGAAGGAAGGTTGGGCAATCTACTTCTGTAGTGATACCACCTCAGAAACCCAAGGAGGGGTCACTATGAGACTGGTCCAACTCAATGGCACATAACAACAACAACAGAAAGGGGAAGGGAGACTCTGGGGGGAGCAGGGTGGCAAGGTGGTGGAGAATGAGGAACCAGTGGAGATAGAAGCAAATGGTCCCCATTCCCCTTCATGAAAGCTCACATACTCTGCCCTCTACTCCTCAACATGAGGCAGACAAACACGGAAGAACTCAAGATGCACCAGCAACCTCTGGCCCCAGAGCAGCTTTCTAGCCCTAGCCCATTCTCCCTGTTCTACCCAGGTCCCATTAGAAAGGTGTATACTCAGGCAACCAGATTACAATTCACAAGATGTGTTTCTGGGTTGCTAAATCAAGAACGAGGCAATGTTGTGGAACAAAACTCAAAATCATAAAAAAAAAAAAAAAAAGAAGGACCTGATTTGCTGCTGTGATAAGAGCCTGGTAGAACCCTGGAGACTATGGCCCCTAGCTGCCCTTCAGGTCTGCAATTGAACCCACACCTGTGGCTTCCAGCCAAACAAAAGACAGGCATATGAGGTAGATACACTCCCTGGAGAGATAAATCATGGGAGAATAGAAGGGCTGTGTATGCACAGGGAGACGGCTCAGAGGGCAGGAGTGCATGGGAGGGAAGGACACTGGGAAGAGGTGGCTATGGAGAGGAAGTGGGAGGAGAGCTGTTGCATTGTGGGAGACTGCAGTCAATGTCATTAGACAAAGTGTATGTGAACTGCTGTATGGAAGAAGAATTTGCTCTGTAAATTTTCACCCAAATCACAATACAAATTTTACTGCAAATGGATCTCCAGTTTTACCAGCACCATTTATTAAACAAACATTCTCTTCCCCATTTAATGGATTTTGGGCCTTTGTCAAAGATCAGCTGACTATAGGTCGATGGATCTA
>NW_006921906.1:1255913-1271090 GCF_000298275.1 Orycteropus afer afer
TTTTTTGGTATTATCACGCAAATTCTTCTGCTAATTGGGGTTTAGTCCAATTCTGTATCCTTCCCTTCAAGGCTCAGGGGTCCAAGATTATCTTCTGTGTTTGTGTTAATTGGTTTCCCTTTTCTTTGTTGAAGAGGGCCTGTGCAATCCTTCTGCCTAGTCCGCCATCTTGCCGGAACTCGTCCAAATCACAATACAAATTTTAAAAAGAAAGAAAGAAGCATTGTATTGTTGAGCTTAGATAGAAATAGTGTTTTGAGTGGCTGGGTCCAAGACAGGTTCAGTCCACATCATCTTCAGCTGTCCTCAGAAAGCTGTCTGATGTACTGGAATCTAAGGTTATCAGAAGTGCTGAGAGAGTACTTTGCATTTCAGTTTAGATTCTCACTTGCCCAGACCCTGAAGTATGACTCAGTGTTCTCCAAAATATCAGAGCCAGTATGATTTTAGAGAGAAAGACAAACAGACAGATAGACAGATAGATAATAGATAGAGCTTGATTTTAAGGAATTGAGACATGCAATTGAGAGGCCCCCCAAATCTAACATCTGTAGTGAAACTCAAAGAAGAGGAGTTGATGATGCAATTTTGAGTCTGAAATCAGTAAAGCAGTCTAACAGGCTTCAAATTCCAGCAATATTTCTGTGTTCCAGTCTTGAGTCAAAATTCCTTTTCAACTGATTGGAGGAGGCCCACCCACATTATTGAGGGTAATCAACTTTATTTAAAATCAATTGATTATGTCAATCACATCTACAAAATACATTTACAGTAAAATCTAGATGAATATTTGACTAAACAACTGGGCACTATAGCCTAAAGGAGCCCTGGTAGTACAATAATTAAGTCCTAGGCTGTGAATTGAAAGGTCAGGGGTCAAACCCACCAGATATTTCAGGGGAGAAAAGATCTGGCAATCTGCTCCCATAAAGATTACAGCCTAGGAAACACTATAGGGCAGTTCTCCTCTTTCCTATAGGATCATATTTTGGTTCTCTGGTGCTGCTCTAACAGACATATCACAAATGCATGGCTTTAACAAACATGGATTTATTCTCTTACAGTTTAGGAAGCTAGAAGTCTGAGTTCAAAGTAGCAGCTCTAGGGGCTGGGTAAAGTTCCCTCAGTCTTGGGCTTCAACTCTGCCTCTTACTCGTGGCCCACTGAAGCCAGAGGCTTCTCTTAACTCAGGCAGCTGCTGGCTACTGAAGCTGATAAACCCAAAGTCAACAAGTAAAATGGCACAGTCCCAAAATTATCAAGCGATATGGCAGGCCACTAGTTAAACAGTCCCAAGATCAGCAGACAACATGACAGGCTGCTGAATGAAGACTCAACTACATAAAGGGTCCAAGCATGCCAAAAGCTCAGAGACCTTTCTCAAAGTGTCTTCTTATATACTGGTGGCAGACCACATCCCTAAGCCAACTACTCAGCTGCTCACAGTAGATTCCACCATGGAGTTGATTACCAGTCTCATCATGGGGAATAACTACATCCAGCTGCCCAGTCAATGGAATCCAGGCCTAGCCAAGTTGACACACAAACTTAACTACCACAGATCACTATGAGTCGCAGTTGATTCTATGTACACAACAACAATTTGTTGTTGTTGTTGTTATGTGCCGTCGAGTCGGACCCAACTCATAGCGACCCCTCCTTGGGTTTCCGAGGCAGTATCACTACGGAAGTAGATTGCCCCATCTTCCTTCCAAGGAGTGGCTGGTGGGTTTGAACCGCCAGCCTTCAGGTTAGCAGTCAAGTGTCTTAGCCACTATGCTACCAGAGCTCCTACAACGATAGCCTAACTAAATTGACACATAAAATTAACTTCATAGCTACATTTCTGAAAACATTGAGTTTTTCCCATACCCAGGATTCCCCTTATCAAAGTCCTCTTCCCCAACCACACTCTGAAATTCAGTCTACACTCTATCATTTATATATTTCTCCTAGAGCTCATACACAAAGTCTCCACACAAAAATCTATTGGAACATTTTACCTAATTATCTATTTAACCTAACTGATGGTTCGACTAATCCAAACAGCTAAATTGGATTGCATGCGTGAAAATCAGACATGCCTCCATCAGTCCTTAAAATTCTGGGTTGGTATAGACCCATGAGCCCAGAACCTGAAACCAAGTTGAAAACATCACTGGGAACAAATATTGAACACAGAAAATACCTCCACCCCCTTGCGTCATGTGCTATGATGCTCTTGGTATAGAAGCAGGCAGTAATCTAAAGGAAAAAACTCTCTTCGATACTACTATCAACCATTGCCATTGAGTCGGATCTGACTCATAGCAACCCCTCCTTGAGTTTCTGAGGTGGTATCTCTACGGAAGTAGACTGCCCAATCTTCCTTCTGAGGAGTAGCTGGTGGGTTGGAACTGCCAGCTTTCTGGTTTAGCAGTCAAATGCCATAGGCACTATGCCACCTTGGTATATAGAAATATAAAAGTCTCAGACTCTGGAGGGACCTTAGAGATGATTTTTCCATTTTCTTCCTAACATTGGCATCCTGTTTCTGGTGTCCCTAATGCTGTGATGTAGCCTCTCACTGTACAGCTCCCCCAACAGTGAGCTCACTACCTTACCAGAAAGCCCAGCTGAGGGTTAGAAAGAGTTTCCCTCCGTTAAATTAAAATCTTTCTTTCCTAATCTCACCCTTTGGTTCTACTTCTGCCTGCATGGAAGACCACAAGGTAGAAAATCCAATTTCCATGTATGGTATTAGTTATAAAATTGCACATGATTTTAAAGATAGGAAAAGGAAGAGGAAATTTAAAGAAGTGATAAAATGATTGTTGGAAGATCCATTAAAAGTCCTCACAAAGTTTATTGTTTGGGGATGAATGTTCACAGATGAGAGAAAATTGAGATGGGGCCCATGAGAAATTGGCTTTGACTAAAAATTCCAGTTGCCATTGAGTCAATTCTGACCCATGTTGATCCCATGTGTGTCAAAGTAGAAACTATAGTGCTCTATAGGCTTATAATGGCTGATGTTTTCAAAAGTTGATTGCTAGGTCTTTCTTCCAAGGCACTGCTGGGAGCACTCAAAAACCTCTGTCTACTCTTTTGGTTAGCAGCTGAGCACCCAGAAACTCATAGCAGTGATTCTAAAGATTTAAAACTTCAACAATAACCTAATCATGTTGCATCACTTTTCCTAGCAGCCATTTCTTAAAATGTGAAGGCCTATAAAAAATTGAGTTGTGGTGTTGATGAAGAATGCTGAAAATCCCATGGACTTCAAATCTGTCCTGGAAGAAGTATAGCCAGAATGCTACTTGAAAGTGAGAATGGCCAGACTTCATCTCACCTACTTTGTCATGTTGTCAGAAGGAACCATTCCCTGGAGAAGGGTATCATGCTTGGTAAAGTGGAGGATCAGCAAAAAAGGGGACAACCCTCAACAAGATGGACTGACACAGTGGCTGCAACGATGGGCTCAGGTATAGCAAGCATTGTGAGGCTGGCACAGGCCCAGGCAGTGTTTCATTCTGTTGTACAAAGGGTCGTTGTGAGTTGGGGCCAACTCAACGACACCCAGCAATATAAAATATTAATTTCCATAAATATTGTTTTCAGGGGGTTCCTCTCAAACAGTATAAAAATTGTGGCTTATTAATGTTTACATGACAAATGAAGTATTCAATAAGTATATATGTCACTGCCTCACGCTTAAGTGCCTCAAATTTATTTCTAAAATAAAACAAAGACATAAAAAATACTGATCCACATTATACTTCTTACAGGCACTGAGGAACAGCAATAGAAAAATTCACACAGAGTAGATGTTGTTAGCTGCAAGCTAGTCAGCTCCAGACTCATGGCAATCCTACTCATAATGGAATGAAACACTGCCCGGCCCTACCATAACCGGTTTCAGATCATACCTTTGTGAACTATAGAGTACAGCATCATAGCAACACACTAGCCTCCACTGACCGATGGGTGGTGGCCGTACATGAAGTGCACTGGCTTGGAATCAAACCTAGGTCTTCCTCATGAAAGATGAGATTTCTAGCACTCAACCACCAATAAGAGAGGTGCATTTCTGCTCAGAGAAATCACAGTCATTGTGTGCTGAGAGGCAAGAGGATTAAGGTTCTTTCTCCCCTTCTGAGTTTCCTCTTAGTGACTTTTGAATGAAAAGTCAAGATTGTTTCTGTTTTTTGACTAGTCTCCAAAACAAAACAAAACTATGTAAGCGCCAAGTCACCCCTAGCTGTGAACTCTTTATGTCTGGGGTTTATTACCCAGCTTTCTTAAGAGGGTCAAGACAGGACAACAGGCGAACAAAAGGAATTCTAAGCAGAAGGAAAACAAAACCTGGCTTATATTATTCTGTCTTCAAAGTCCAAAGAGTAGTGAAAAGCAAATTCACTTTTTTACTGAAAGGAAAGGACTCTGAGGTTCTTCTGAGTTGAGACTAGTAAAATGTGAGCAGCATTCACGTTTTGGTTATAACCCATGTGAATCATAAATGAATTCCCTCTAATCCAATATTTTGTGGTAAAATCATTTATTCCAACTCAGCAGGGACATGAAGCCTTCAGGGCTGGAAAGTTGTTTACTACTAACTCAGGGGGTGCCATTATTAAATTTGTCTATGCTGTAGTTTAGTATTTGTATGCAAATAGCCGCTCAATTACATTTTTCTTTCTTTTCCCCTTTGGTAGCTTTGAAGCTCTTTAAGGACACAGGACATGAATGTAAAACTCTGTGTGCTCAGGGCCAACCTCAGTGCCTTCAAAAGAGTGGATCAATAACTACTGTATTTCTCACATATAACACGCCCACATAAAGAACACTCATATAAAATGCATAGTGCACATAAGAAACTAATGTGTGAAGGGATTGTGCTCTTTGCACAAACCATATGATGTGTGCATAATTTGCATAAAAATGCAATATTTGTTAAGTGTATAAATCCTTGAGGAAGGGAATATTTATATAATGCACATTATTCATGAAAAAAAAAATTCCAAATGCTTTCCAGTGAAACATGTATATCCAAATTCTTCTTGAGTGAGCAAATACATATAGGGCTGCACGGTTGCCAAGATGCATAAATTGTGAAGTCACTATTCTTATAGATTAAAAACTGTTTGGACCTCTTTATACATATATATAATCCCAGTAAGATTAAACGGGATCAAATGAGAAGAAAATGTTGAATATTTCCTATCTTGTTTTAGAAAAGACCTCTGGCCACTGCAACTGTAACAGCACACTCATGTTGCTCAATAATGTCCTCACATAATGAAACAGCAAAGCAAATAATTTAAAATACACACACACACACACACACATATATATATATATATATATAGGTGGCTTAATTGATAGACAAGATGAGAACTGGAAATCCAGAAACTACTGACCCTGCAAGAGTCATTCACTGGGCAGTTGTTGTCAACATCTGAGAATGCACACAGGCAGGGAATATTTAAGTGACTAAGGCTTGTATATCTCTTATCCAGAAGACATTATTTGAGCAAGTCTCTTTGAGAGTCAGAACTCAAACAGGTAATGGAAACACTGCAAGAAAGAATCACTAAAGTGCAGTGTCTTGATGTAGGTACAGAGAGAAGACATATCTTTGGGAAGAAAAATTACAATCTACAAGAAGACCACCTTAACCAGACTTCATAGATGTTTTGAAACAAACCACAACAGACCCACCATGGGAAAGATAAGTGACCCAACTTAACTAGGGCACAGCAGCACAGGTCAGCCTGGATGGGTAATAATTCACATCTAATAAAATAAGCATCCCAGGCCTCAAGTCTGCATCATAAAGGTACCATGCATATGGACACACCGTAAAAACAACAAACAATAAAAGAAATTATAACAAAGAAAATAACATATAAAAGTCATTCATGATATTTAACTTCTAGTGTCTTTGAGATTCCAACACCTGTCAGTCCGTCATATTGTGGTGGCTTACAAGTTGCTTTGATGCTGAAAGCTATGCTACTGGTATTTCAAATACCATCAGGGTCACCCATGGTGGACAGATTTCATCAGAGCTTCCAGATTAAGACTAAGAAGGAAGGCCTGGCAAGCTACTTCCAAAAATTAGCCAATGAAAAACGTTATGGATCTCAATGGAATGTTGGCTGACTTTCTTGCTTTGGACATGTTATCAGAAGGGACCAATCACTGGAGGAAGATCTCAGGTTTGAAGTAGAGGGCCAACAAGGGTGAGGGAGACCCTAGGTGAGATGGACTGACACAGTGACCACAAGGATGAACTCAAACATGCCAGCAATTGTGAGGATGATGCAGGATCAGGCAGCATTTGGTTATGTTATTCATGAGGTTACTATGAGTAGGAGCCAACTCAATAGCAACTAACAACAGCAACAATGATCTTTGAGATTAAATGAGAAGAGAATGCAACAAATGTGGTAGCAGCATGAAATGGTACAGTATTACTCAAACCAATAAAATACTATCTCAAGAGTTTTTTAAAAAAACTTGAAGACATTTTATACTTAAGATCTTGAAAATGTATCTGGCAAGAACTACATGTAGTTTCATCTGACAAATTCCAAGTTTCTAAAAGCCAAAATCCCCAGTCACTTCTTGTGAGGATCTTATGGTGAGACCTTCTTTACCAAACACTCCACATAAAATGTATACCACTTACAATTACAAAGAGAGGTGCAGTAAATGTTTTTTAAGAAATGGAAACACGTTCACCAGCCAATTTATGTCTCGACAAATCTCTTAGACTCAAAGAAAGAAATGCCCATAGGAATGTTACCTCTTTTATATCTTATGACATTACAAAACCAGCAATATATATAAAATATTAGGCTTTTAAAGCTGAAAGAAACTTTAGAAAGCAGTTTAGACATTGTTGAAAAGCCATTTTCAAATTCTGCAAATTACGGACTGTCTTCGGTTCTTTGTCCAGGAATATAGTCTGCAATATCTCAGATCCATTCCTTCCCACCACACATCAGCAAATATTTTGTTTTATGCTGATTTTATCACTTCTTATTTCACTCCAGGAGCTCTGAGTGGTGCAAATAGTTAAGTACTTGACTACTAACCAAAAGACTGGTGGTTCAAACCCACCCAAAGTTACCTCAGAAGAAAGACCTGGTGATCTACTTCCAAAAGTTCATAGCCTTTGGATACAGAGTGCAGTTCTACTGTGAAACACATGGGTCACAGTGAGTTGGAATTGACTCTACATCAACTGATTTTTTTCACCCCAACTTCAGATTTCTCCATCTTGTTAAGAGTATGTGAAAACCAGAGTTCCAGCAAGATGGCAGAATAGGCAGACAAGCTAAACAGACCCTCTGCAACAAAGCAATGAGAAAGCAATAGAAACTGATACAGAAGACAATTCTGGAACCCTGAGCTTTGAAGGCAAAACAAGTGGATAAAATATCAACTAGTAGAAGAACCTATATGAAACAGCAAGTGAGAAGACAAACAGAGCCACAGAATTCCAGCTGTCCTGCGGGCACAGCCATTTTGAATATTTCCCTAGCAACCTAAGACTCAGCTCTGCTCACCAAGGCTGCATGGGCAATGACTGCATTGATGCCTGATGACCAAAAGGTAGAACAGCGAGGAAGGAAACAGGCAGACTTGTGAACTGCCTGAAGCTGTCCTGAGGGCTCAGCCATTTTGGATGTTTCCAACTGCCAAGTGCAGCTGTTTTGAGTGTGTGCAGGTGGCACTCTTCCTTGAACTGTGACCTAGCATGGGTAACCACATTGGAGACTGACGACTAGAGAGGTGCAATATTCCCCTTGTTACTTTTGTGCCCCATGCCCTCTTGGTGAACAGGGGTGTGGCTATCCCCTCCCATTCCCCCTACTCACCCACCTTCTTGACTTATGAGTGCTCCATCCCAGTCTGTGCCCTGGCAGAGCCTGGATGCCATGCCCAACCCCCCACAGTTTTGTTTTTGTTTGTTTGTTTTTAAATTATTCTTTTTATCGTCCTACTGTCTTCCTTTTTTTTTCTTTTTTTCCCCCTCTCTTTCCCATCCCTAGTTCTTAGAATTTTTTAAAAAAAAATATTTTTTCTCTTCCTTTTCCTGGTTCCCTTTTTTCTTTATTTTGGTTCCTCCAATACCTTGAGGGAGCTCCAATGGCATAGTGCCTAAGGCATTTGACTGCTAACCAGAAGGCTGATAGTTCAAACCCACCAGCCACTCCCTGGAAGGCAGATTGGGCAATCTACTTCCATAGAGGTACTGCATCAGAAACCCAAGGTTCGCTATGAGTCGAACCAACTGTACAGCAGTGAGTTAGATTTTTTTTTTTAATACCTTGATATTCCTTTTCCAGTTTTTCCTAATCTTTTATTCTGGCTCTATTCTCTCATTCCACCCTCCTCGAAGATGTTGTGGCTTTTTCCCCCTCTTTTTCTCATTATCTTTCTTTTATCCTTTTTTAATATATTTTGAAATTTTTTCTTCTCATTTATTTCATTTCTCTTTTTTTTTCCTTTGCAATTGTTTGTTTGTTTAGGTGGTTTCAGTTTTTTGTTCTCCTGTTTCTCTTTTTTTGGTGGCTTTTTATTTTAGTTTTTGTCTGAGTGGGAGACAGCAACCATTCCCCAAAAACCCAACTGTACCTGCGCCTCCTGCAGCCCCACCCATTGAGTAATGGCCATCACTTGCTTTTGCATCAAATGACCAACAATAGATGGTGGCCAGTACCAGCTCAACTCACCCTCAACTGCTCTTTATGAACAGCTAACAGAGATCTGTACACATACTCTCATTCTCTATCACACCCACCAGGAGACAGATGGTGAGTGCCTAAATGCTAACAACTAGTGAATAGAGCACAGTACCCTGCTCACACAGATATATCAAAACAAAATAAAGGGGGGGGGGGACTGTGTGAATCACACTAACATACAACCACAAATTAAACAGAAATACAACAACCCCGCAATGTCTAAAACACAACAGACCATCCCAGCCCACCAAAAAAGCAAGATAAAATAGTAGAAACAAGGGACCAGGATACAAACCCAGGAACCATCCCTGAGGAGGACTGCATTGGAACTCCCTAATAAGTAATTCAAAAGAATGATATTTGAGTGCTTTCAACACATTGAGAGAGAGATCAAAGAAAACACTGAAAAAAATAAGGAAAACATTGACAGAACTCTAGAACAATTTAGGAAAACAATATAAGAAAAAATTGACAAATTAACAAAAAATTAGAAATGATACAAAAACAGCAAGCAGAAATCCAGACAATTAATACTAAGATTTCAGAAATAGATAAACACATTGATATGGAAAAAGAAGTAGAATCGAATCAATGGAAGACAGAATTAATGGTGTTGAAGACAAATACCTCAAAACTACTTTGTTAAGGGATCAATCAGACAAAAGATCAAAGCATAATGAATAAAACCTAAAATTCATGTGGAATACCATCAAGAGGAATAACCAATGTGTAACTGGAATTCCAGAACAGGAAGAGACAGAAAACTGTCAAAGAATTTCCCTAATATGATGAAAGACAAGAATATATCCCTTAAAGAAGTTCAACAAACTCCAAAGAGGATAAACCCCAAAAGAAAACCACCAAGACATATCATTATCAAACATACCAAAACCAAAGACGAAGAAAGACTCCCGAAAGCAGAATGGGAAAAATGAGAAGTTACCTACAAAGGGCAACCAAAAAGTTCTGATTGCTTGACTGAAACCATGCAGGTGAGAAGGCAGTGGGATGATACATATATATATACATACACTAAAAGGGCAAGGAGGCCACATGTTCTGACCTCCTGTAATCCCACAAGAGGAAGGCAGAATCACCATCAATAGCACAAGGCCTATTACTGCAAGGCCAGACATGCTGCCTCCCTCCAGCCCTTTCACCAACCGTTCCTCCCAAAGCATCCACCACCTCTCTCCTGGGTTCGATAATTCGTTGCAGTGGCCACACAGAGCTCACAGATTATGGGGTTTATTAGGGAAGCACCACAGGCTACAATTCAAGTTCAGGAAAAATGCTCAGTCTCTCTTCCAGCCCACTGTCCCTCAGCCAACTGTCTCTCACAGTCTCTTTCCCAGCAGTGCTGGTCCCTCGGTGTCTCACTCAGCAATGCTTGTCTCTTGCATCTCTTTCCAAGCAACGCATGTCTCAGGAGCCCATGTCTCTTTCAGCAGCATGTCTTCCTCAACCAGCAGTCAGAGAGATTCTGCCTGTAGGAGGCCTCCTTTTGAGCTTGGCAGAGTGACCAAACTAGCCAATCACAGCGTCAGAACTCTAAGCACCTGAGAGAGAACCTCCCATAACATTGCCTTGTGCTACGGCCAACAGAAAAAACCCCGGTGGATAACATTTACAGTCAGGAGCTCCTCAGTTGCTCATTCCACCACTAAATTTACAATGACTTATGAGTAGAAAAGCCATACTAAGTCATTTACTACACTGCACTATAAAACCCTGAAAGAAAAAAATTCCAATGAAGAATTATACAACCAACAAAATTGTCTATCAAATATGAGGGTCAAATTAAGACATTTGCAGATAAGCAAGAATTAAGGGAATTTGTTAAAACCAGACCACCTTTACAAAAGATGTTAAAGGGAGTCCTTTGGACACAGAACCAACAACAGCAAACAACAACCAATGATTAACACACATGATGACATGACCCAGAAACCAAGCCAGTTATAGAAGTATCCAAAGTAAAATAAGCTTACAAGACTGTAAATAGGGAATCAGAGACATCAATCGGTAAATTGGGACAACTACAGACCAAAAGAGGGAAAAAACAATGTAGTTACAGAACTTCTAAATGGTGAAGAAATCAAGATAATTGTGAGATAGAACAGACTGTTTTAAACTTGGGAAGAAAATTATAAATTACAGGGTAATGTCAAAGAAAAATAATAAACCTATGCATTAAAATTAAAAAGAGGACAAGCACAAACATTTAGCAAGTACAAAAGCAATAGCAATGAAGGAGATGATAACATGACTCATAAGCAAAATGAGTTCAGCACAGAAAATTATGTGGAACAAAGAAATCAGCAACAGCTAAGAAAAATAATAACAAAATGATACCAATAAATTCTTACTTGTTGATAATTATATAGAACATAAATGCATTAAATGTACCACTCAAGAGATGGAGAGTTGCAGAATGGATTATAAAACATGACCCATCAATATGCTGTCTACAAGAGACTCACCTTAGAGACAAAGACAAAAATAAAAATCAAAGATTGGGAAAAGTTATACCAAGCAAATGGCAACCAAAAGAGAGCAGGAGTGGCAATATTAATTTCTGATAAAACAGACTTTAGACAAAAAAAATACTGTAAGAGTCAAGGAAAGACATTATATAATGATTAAAGGATCAGTTGAATAAAAGGACATACTAAATATGTACTCTCCAATGAAATAACCCCGAAATACATAAAGCAGACTTTAACAAAATTGAAAAGACAAACAGATGACTCCACAGTCATAGTAGGAGACTTTAATACACCATTTTCAATAAATGACAGAACAACTGGAAAGAAACTCAACAAAAATGCAGAAGAACTAATACAATCAATCAACTTGACCTTATAGATATTCACAGAGTACTTTGCCCAACAACAGCAAAATATATATTCTTTTCCAGTGCACATGGAACATTCTCCAGGATTGACCATATGTTAGGCCACAAAGAAAGCCTCAATGATTTTAAAAACACTGAAATACTGCAAAGCATATTCTCAGATCACAATGCTATAAAATTAGAAATTGACACTAGAAAGACCAACAAAAAAAAGAGCAAATGCATAGAATAACTGAATAACACCCTCCTCAAAAATGACTCAGTAATAGAAGAAATAAAAAATGAAATTAAAAAATTTCTTGAATCAAATGAAAAAGAAAACACAACATATTAAAATCCTTGGGACACAGCAAAAGCAGTGATCAGAGGGCAATTTATAGCAATAGATCCACATCCAAAAAGAAGAAAGAGACAAAATCAAGATCTTAACCTAACATCTCCAACAATTAGAAAAAGTGCTGGGGAAAAAAAAAAAAATCTATGGTGACCAGAAAAAATAATACAGATTCAAGCAGAAATATATGGATAACAGAAAAAAAACAACAAGGCTAGAAGTTGGTTCTTTGCAAAGATTAATAAAATCAACAAACCACTGACAAACTTAACAAAGGAAAAGAAGAAGATGTAAATAACACAAGTAAGAAATGAAAGGGGTGATGTCACAACAGAGCCAACAGGAATAAAAAGAATAATATCAGGATATTGTGAAGAACTGTACTCTAACAAATTTGAAAACCTAGAAGAAATGAGCAGATATCTAGAAACACACTATTTACCTAAACTAACACAGACTGATGTAGAAAACTTGAAAGACCCATAACAAAAGAAGAAATTGAACAGGTCAGAAAAAAATTACCAACAAAAAAAGCCTTGCCCCAGATAGTTTCACTGAAGAATTCTACCAATCATTCAGAGAAGAGCTGACACCAATCTTACTCAACTACTCCAGAACAAAGAAAAGGATGGAGTCCACCCAAAGTCATTTTGTGAAGCAAGCACAACCCTGATACCAAAATCAGGCAAAGACACCACTAGAATGGAAAACTACAGACCAATATCCCTCATGAATATACATGCAAAAATTTTCAACAAAATGATAGTCAATAGACTCCAACAAGATATCAAAAAAATAATACATCATGACCAAGCGCAGTTTATACCAACTATGCAAGGATCATTCAACATTAGAAAAACACAATCCATCACATAAGTAAAATAAGGGAAAAGAATCATATAATCATATCAGTAGATGCAGAAAAGGCATTTGATAAAATCCAACACCCATTCCTGTTTAAAAAAAAAAAAAAAAACCTCTTAGAAAAATAGGAATACACAGGAAATTCTTCAGCATAATAAAGGGCACATATGCAAAATGAACAGCTAACATTAATATCAATGGAGAGAGACCGAAACAATTCCCCTTGTGAACAGGAACCAGACAAGGATGCCCTCTATCACCACTTCTACTCAACATTGTATTGGAAGTCCTAGCCAGGGCAATAAGGCAAGAAAGGGAAATCAAAAGCATCCAAACTGGTAAGGGAGAAGTAAACCTATCCCTATTTGTATATGACAGGATCCTATACATAGAAAATCCAAGAGACTCAGCAAGAAAACAACTGAAAGTTATTGAAAGATTTAGCAAAGTGGCAGGATACAAGATCAACATACAAAAATCAGTTGGATTCCTCTACATCTGCAAAGAGGTCCCTGAAAAGGAAATAAGGAAATCAATACCATTTATAATAGCTACCAAAAAGATAAGATATTTGGGAATAAATCTTACCAGGAACACAAAAGACCTGTACAAAGAAAACTACAAAATACTACTTCAAGAAACTGTAAGAGATCTACATAAATGAAAGAACATAACATGCTCATGGATAGGAAGATTGAACATTGTGGAAATGTCAGTACTACCCCAATCAATCTATACACATTCAATGCAATCCTGATCCAGCTTCCATCAGCATTCTTTAAAGACATGGAAAACCAATCACTAATTTTATATGGAAAGGAAAGAGACCTCAGACAAGCAAAACGCTACTGAAGAAGAAAAACAAAATAACAAGTGTCACACTCCCAGATCTCAAAACCTACTATACAGGCACAGTTATCAAAATAGCCTGGTATTGGTACAGCGACAGACACATAGATCAGTGGAACAGAATTGAGAACTCAGAAATAGATCCATCAACCTATCGTCACCTGATCTTTGAAAAAGGGCTGAAATCCATTCAATGGGGATGAGACAGTCTCTTTCATAAATGGTGCTAGCAAAACTGGATATCCACTTGCAGAAAAAATGAAACAAGGTCCATACCTCACACCATACACAAAAACAAACTCCAAATGGATCAAAGACTTAAATGTGAAACCTTAAACTATAAAGTTCCTCAAGGAAAAAATAAGGGCAAATTTAGAGGCCCTAATTTATGGCATAAATAGACTATCAAGCATAACCCAAGATGCACAAACAGCAGAAGGTAAACTAGATGATTGGGACCTTCTAAAAATTCAATTCTTATCTGCATCAAAAGACTTCTCCAAAAGAGTATAAAGAGAACCTACAGAATGGAGGAAAAAATATCTGACAATGGCATATTGGACAAAGGACTTATAGCTAAAATTTGTAGCAAACTCCAATCCCTGAACATCAAAAAGACAAATGATCCAATTTAAAAACAGGCAGAAGATATGAACAGATACTTCACCAAATAAGATATTCAGGCAGCCAACAAATACATGAAGAAATGTTCCCAATCGTTAATCATTAGAGAGATGCAAATCAAAACAACCATAAGATACCATCTCAGTAGTAGCAAAGTTGAACAAGACAGCAAAAAACAAATTCTGGCAAGTATGTGGAGAGATTGGGACTGTCACATACTGCTGGTGACACTGTAAAATGGTACAACCACTGTGGAAACTGGTATGTAGATTCTTAAAACGTTGGAAACAGAAATACCATTTGACTCAGCAATCCCATCACTAGGTATATATCCTAAAGAAGTGAGAGGCAGGACGTGAACAGATATATGCCCACCCATATTCATCCAAGCACCATTCAAAATAGCAAAGAGATGGAAACAACCTAAATGCCCATCCACCAAGGAACGAATAAACAAACTGTGGTACATACACACAATGGAATATTATCCAACCGTAAAGAATAATGTATAATCTGCAAAACAGCACATAACATGGATGAACCTGGAGGACATTATGCTAAGTGAAATAAGTCAGTCAGCGAAGGACAAATATTGTATTAGTCCACTATTTTAAGAAGTCATGGAAAGGATTATACATAGAAAGAAATTTTCTTTGTTGGTTACCAGGGATGGGAGGGGAGGTGAGGCTAAATTCCTAGATAGGCTAAGGGAAAAAATTGTGTGTGTATGTGTGTGTGTGTGTGTGTGTGTTTATAAAAACCAAAGAGTATTAGTGGTTACCAGAGGTAGGAGAGAGGGGGGGTAAAGGGGAACCTTTTGTTTGCAGGGCACTGAGTTTATGATAACGATAGTGGCACATTTTGAAAGAGGATAGCAATATTAGTGGCACAACAAGAAAAATGTCATCAAA
>NW_006921906.1:1271190-1280665 GCF_000298275.1 Orycteropus afer afer
ACAGGGAAGTTATTATGTTGGCTAATATCTTGTTGTGTATGTTTTCACCACAATAATAATAATAAAAAAAAGTGTGCATGAAAATCATCTACCTATACTTACAAATCCAGTAAATCTAGAAATAAATCAGTATGTGGAAAGGTATAAGGAAGTTGCTTTTAAACCATGCGAAACTTCTGTTATCAAAAGTCCATGAATATGATAAAAACCAAGCAACATGAATAACAGAAACCTCCCACTGTGACAGTGTTTGCTCTAGAAATAAGACATATATCTATACCTATATTTGTTGAGGTTTCCTTTTCTTTTGGTTTCCATTGTGCTTTTCAGTTCTTTTTGTAAAACAGAGGCTTTCAACAAGGGCTTGACATTGAGGTATTCTCTACATAATAACATATAATTTTCTTCCAAGGTGTTTAAGTGTTTATTTCATATTGTGGTCTTTTAATGTGCTTGCACAACAAGAGTGAAGAGGCCAAAGAAATGGAAAGATTGGAGAAGTACGAGGAACAATTGAAAAACCAACTTTCCAAAGGAGACAGAATGACAGAGTATCAAAAACTCAAGTAGCAGCAATTCCACTCTTAAGCATATGCCCCCTAAAATTGAAAACAGGTACTCAAATAGACCTATATGCATGTTCTTAGCAGCACTGTTCACAATAGCAAAAATGTGGAAATAGCCCAAACGCCCATCAACAGATGAGTGGCAGGACAAATTGTGGTACATCGATACAATGGAATATTATTCAGCCACAAAAAGCAATGGAGTTCTGATTCATGTTACCACATGGATGAACCTTGAAAACATTATTCTAAGTAAAATAAGTCAGGCATAAAAAGCCATATGAATGAGTCCATTCGTATGAAATATTCAGAATAGGTAAATCTATGAAGACAGAATGAAGATTGGTAGCTGCTGGGGGTGTTGACAGAGGGAGAAATGGAGAGCAATTGCTTAATGGGTATGAGGTTTCCTTCTAGGGCGATGACAAGGTTTTGAAACTTGATGGTGATGGCTGCACCACTCTGAGAAGGCATGAAATACCACTGAATTTCTCATTTAGAGTGATTGATTTTATGTTATGTGAATTTTACCTCAATAAATAAATCATTAGAAACCAACACACACATATAAGTGGTGCCTCCTGTCCAAATAAGTTCCTCACCCCATTTTTCCTGTCATATACTCCCTGTTGGTTTCTCTTCCAAATTTATTAAAAGCTAAATGTGTGGTTGCTTGCTTAGCTGAAACTCCCACTAGACCATCAGCTCCTTGAAGGCAGCATCTTTTCTGTTTTAACTAACAATTAATTACTCAGCAGCTAACACATAATGGGTGTTCATTATTTTTTTTTTAATGGATACAGTCATTCCTGTTTCATAAATGAATTAGAGAGGGATAAATAAGCATTTGTATAGGCAGGGTGGATAGGCTAATGGAAAAGGAAATATTTTCCTGAATTAATCAAAAGTATGAGGGAGAAAGAAGATTAAAGAGAGATAAACAGAGATGTGAATGACTCAGAAAGAATCAGTCAGAAGCTACAAGTGAGGAAGGCAGAAGAATAGTTAAAGAACTCCCCATTTGGAATCTGCTGTCCCCAGTCTAAACTCTCCAGTGGTCCTCTAGGGTTTAACTTCTCTCTACAGTAGGAGCAGCTCTTCCTGATCTACCTCCTGGGACCTCTCTCTCTAGCCTCCTGCCTGTTCAATCACATTGGCTCACTTTGCTGTATAGAAATGCCTCTTACCTTGGCCCCACTGGCGATCTCCTGCACTTCCGCCATCTCTCACCTCACACACTGACCCTCTGTGAAGCTTCATTTGTCTCCCTGGGGCACACAGTCTCATTGCAGGGCCTGACCCAAGTTTTGTAAGGTCTGAAGTTTATAGAGTATTGAGGTGAGGGTTCCCTCTTTATAGAAAAATTAAAACCAAACCAAACTCACTGCTGTCCAGGCAGGTCAGACTCACAGCCACCCCTCCTTGGGTTTCAGAGGCGGTATCACTAGGGAAGTAGACTGACCAACCTTCCTTCCAAGGAATGACGGGTGGGTTTGAATAGCCAGCCTTCTGGTTAGCAGTCAAATGCTTTAGGGACTACACCACCAGAGTTCCTATTCATGGAAAAGAAAACAAAATTACAAAGAAAAACTTAAATGAAAGGAAACATTTAGTATGAGAAAAAAAATCACAACAGAATACATATCACAAAAACTGGGAAATACTATAATTAGTACAAAAAAAAAAGTCAGTTATTGCCTTCCATAGCTCTCTAGAATACTTTTCTTTCCTCCACCTTTTAGCTGCCCCCTCTTTGATCACTTCTTCATGTGATAATTTTATATCTTCTATTGTCTAAGCTATGAGTCGGGGCCAACTCGATGGCACATAACAACAACAACAACATTTTCTAAGCAGAATAACATCTATTCTCTTTCCTCTAGCATAGTTGATCAGTGTTTGGTTTATAGGATACTAAAAAAAAACAAACCAAAGCCATTGTTGCCAAGTCAATTCCAACCCATAGTGACCCGATAGCAAACTGATAATATAGATCATTTAAAAACATTTCTTTCAGCTTTCAAAGATAGAATCTTTGGCAATGCCATGTAAAATGTTAAGACTGTCATCAAATCTGAGAAAACCCTATTAAGTTTATTTTATAATGAAATCTTTTGCTTACAGTATTATATGTGTGATCATGTGAAAATTTTTCACAGACTAGCTTCTGGCTTCGTATTTCTCTCCATTACTTACTCATGCAGTTATGGCACCAAAAAAAAGAAAAACAACCACCACCAAACTCACTGCCATTGAGTCGATTCCAATTCATAGCAACCCCCATTGGGTTTCCAAGGCAGTAAATCTTTATGGAAGTTGATTGTCACATCTTCCTTCCACGGAGTGGCTGATGGGTTTGAACTACCAACCTTCTGGTTAGCAGTCAAATGCTTTGGGCACTATGCCACCAGAGCTCCTTAATTATGGGGACAGCAGCAGTAAAACATGTTTAAAAATTGTAATAGAATCTCTGATCATGAGCCTTTATTTCACAGCACTATGGATTCAGAACAGTGGTGATAGCAGTACTCCTGGAAGCCATTCCTGTACCAGGCGAGCAAGCAATAGCCTAACTATGAAGCACTAAACCCAAACAAAATGTATTCCCAACTAAACCTTCCCTTAGCCAGTATCTATTGCCAACTATACAAAAGGAAAATATGATGGATAAAAGATCTAAGTTGAAGAAGACAGTGGTCTGAAACAAGTATTTAAAATAGCTTACTTTTGTAATTTTATAAAAATATGTGACCATATGAACATTAAGGAGCTCTGGTGGTACAGTGCCTAAAGCATATGACTGCTAACCAGAAAGGTGGAAGTTCAAACCCACCAGCCAATCCTTGGAAGGAAGGTTGGGCAATCTACTTCCATAGTAATATCACTTCAGAAACCCAAGGAGGGGTTGCTACGAGTTAGATCTGACTGACAGCAGTGTTTGTTTTTTGGGTTTTTTTTTTTTTTTTGGTGCTTTTTCAGAAGTAGATCTCCAGGCCTTTCTTCCTAGATGCCTTTGGGTGGCTTCAAACCACCAACCCTTTGAGCATTTTATTTCCTCTACAAAAGTTTTTAAATGAATGAATAAATAAATGAGTCAGTACATTTCTATTAGGAGCTCTGGTGGAGTAGTACCTGAGGCATTTGACTGCTAACCAGAAGGCTGGCGGTTCAAACCCACCAGCCACTCCTCTGAAGGAAGACTGGGCAATCTACTTCCGTAGAGATACTGCCTCAGAAACCCAAGGAGGGGTTGCTGTGAGTCAGAACCAACTGGTCAGCAGTGAGTTTGGTTAGAGGTGGGTAGAGAGACAGTATGTAATTGGTAGTTCTTTTAAGATATGTAAAATCAGATTTTTGTAATTTTGGAGACACAAGGAAGGCAAGATAGGCCTTGTACAATCAAGCAAATTGAATCAAGAAATAGAACCTGAGAAAGAAAAGCCATCTCTGTCTTAGAGATTCATTGAATTGGCAAACACCTCCATTTCCAACTTTTCTATGACCTGAGCCTTGATGATGGCTAACATTGGGAGTGATACTAAGCCATGATATTTTCAATCATCTCACATGCATGCAAATGTTGGACAACTAATAAGGAAGACCAAAGAATAATTGATGCATTTGAATTATGGTGTTGGCAAAGAATATTGAATATACCATGCACTGCCAGAAGAGTGAAGAAATCTGTCTTGAAAACACAGCTAGAATACTCCTTTGAAGCAAGGATGGCAAGACTTCATCTTGTGTACTTTGGACATATTATCAGGAGGGAACAGGCTCTAGAGAAGGACATCATGCTTGGTAAAGTAGAAGTTCAGTGAAAAAGAGGAAGACCCTCAATGAGATAGATTGACACAATGGCTTCAGCAATGGGCTCCAGCATAGCCAGAATTGTGAGGATGGTTCAGGACCAGGCAGTGTTTCGTTTTGTTGTACATACAGTCACTATGAGATAGAACCGATTTGATGGCACCTAACAACAACAACATTGAGAGTATTCTGGAAACACCACACCCAGGTCTGCTTCTTATATTTATAGAGCTTTTAGCACAAAGGCATTTTCATCAAAGAACTTTAAGAGCTGGACACACCCTGTCACATTCATGAGCTCCATGAAAGGAAATGCAACTTCACAGCAACTGCAACTTCACAGCAGCCCTGAGGCTGAGCTGGCTAACAGGAATGCTTTGGAATACACTCCCTGGCCACAGGCGAGCAGCCAGTTTGAAACTGGTGGGAAGAATGACATCAGGTGTGGCCAGCCAAATCCCTGCTGAGGGGCCCTGACCTGTATTTCTGGGAGGAAATCTAGACTTGATGAATGCTGACCATGTGCCAGGCAATAGCCATGCTTTATCTCATTTAAACCTAGCATTATCTCCATTGTACAAATGAGGAAACTGAGGCTGAGAGAGGCAAAATAACTGGCCTTAGGTCAACCACCAATAACAGCCAAGGCCAAGGTTAAAACTTAAATCCTTCTGTCTCCAAAGTCACCTACCTTTTTGCTGCTGTTCTAATACATGATCTAAATTTGTCAGAGAAGATGCAAAATTTAAGATCAAATGAGCAAAAGAAGGTTCTGGGTTGACCTGGATTGCTAGATTTTGAGAACACCATGATTGTCTTTACATAATTCAAAGCAGGTCAAGAAGAAGAGGGCATTGAAGTTCATATTTTAGTCTGTCATTCAGTTGGGCAGTCAACACATCTGGAGTCCCCATGAATGCAGATCTCTGTGCTGGGGCTTATGCATGTCATCTTTTGTCACAGACACTATGGCAGAAGGGTTATGATCATCTGAATGTCATTTGTTCCTGATTCCTGCTGAGAAACAGAGGCAAATCACTTCCAACAAACCTGCACACAGGACAGCACTTACCCCTGTAGTCACACATGTTTGAAACATACAGTGTGTGAACCTTGTGACTCTGGAAATCATTAGATCTTTCACAGGCTCTTTACCTGGAAAACCAAAAAAACCAAAACCAAACTCACTGCTATGGAGTTGGATCTGACTCGTAGCAACCCTTCCTTGGGTTTCCGAGGTGATATTACTACAGAAGTAGATTGCCCAGTCTTCCTTCTGAGGAGTGGATGGGGGGTTTGAACCGCCAACCTTCTGGTTAGCAGTCAAATGCTTAGGTACTATGCCACCAGAGCTCTGTACCATCTGGTCCCCTATCTAGAAAACAAGGGGGTTCAATTATATGGTCTCTATGGTAATTCTGGAGCCCCTGGAAGGTTAATGAGTTTGGCTAGTAAAGGAAAGATTATAAGTTCAAGGCCACCCATAGGAAAAAAGGCCAGGTGATCTATTTTTTAAAAAATCAGTCACTGTAAACCCTGTGGAGCACAGTCCTACTGACACACATGGGGTCCCATGAGTTGGAATCTATTTGATAGCAACTGGTTTAATAGTACAGCTGTGACCATTTCCCAATATCCTTTACAGTTCCCAAGAAAAATTCAACTCACCATGAAGACCTCAGTCATTTTACTCCAGTAAAGACTGCTGAAATGTCTCCTATTAGAAAGAGTACAGATTTAAGACCTAGCTCTGTCCCCTACTAAATGTCTGACCCAGGCAAGTTTCTTAACTTCCTCATTTGTAAAACAGAGATAGTATCAGGGCTTTAAAACAATTTGAACTGGTTCAGTCATGGCTGACAAAGCAAAATTGGTACAGACTAAAATTTTAAAGTTTGGGTGAAGCAGAATGATAACCAGAATGGGAAAAATTATGGGTTGAAGTCCTAAAATGAGAGACTCAGAAGAGGAGTATTGAGCCCTTTCAGGGGCCTGATGCAGGAGACTGGATTATTACCAGGACTCTGGAGTGCACTGGTGGTGCAGTGCCAAAGGCATTTGACTGCTAACCAGAAGGTCTGCGATTCAAACCCACCAACATGCATGCAAGGAAGAAAAACAGGGCAATCTACTTCTGTAAAAATTTACTGCCTTGGAAACCCAATGGGGGTCTCTACGAGTCGGAATCAACTCAAGGGCAGTGGGTTTGGTGTTTGGTTTGGTTTTTTTTTTTTTTTTGGTGGAGCGCAATATCCATTCAAAGTGGTGCATTCAGCCACTATCTTTGAGCTAGGCACCATTGTTTCTTACTCTGCTTAGCAAGAGATTTGTTTTCTATGCAACATGTATGCTGTCCTTGTTTTCTAAGAGGGACATTAACTTTCTAGCAGAGCGTACACTCACAGTTTTTCCCGTTCTTTCTTTCTATTTATTTATCTATCTATCTATCTATCTATCTATTTATTTATTTATTTATTTATTTATTTAGATTTGGGTGAAGATTTACAGATCAAATTCACTTTCCATACAGCAGTTCACATATACTTTGTCTCGTGTCATTGACCACAGTTTACCACAATGCAACAGCTCCCCTCCCACTTCCTCCCCATAGTTACCTCTTCCCAGTGTCCATCCCTCCATACTCTCCTGCCCCCTGAGCTGTCTCCCTGTAGTTTTTCCCATTCTTGCTATCATTCTGGTTTATGTACATTTTATAAATTTGGGTCTGTCCTGGTTTCACTTACGAGCTCTGGTGGCATAGTGCCTAAGACATTTGACTGCTAACCAGAAGCCTGGTGGTTCAAACCCACCAGCCACTCCTCGGAAGGAAGGTTGGGCAATCTACTTCTGCAGTGATATCACCTCAGAAACCCAAGGAGGGGTTGCTATGATCGAAGCCCTGGATAATAGTGCTTACATCACAGATTGTTATGTGAATGAGTGAAGCAAGCCACATGGTAAAAAAAAAAAAAAAAACCAACTATACCAGATAATAATAATTATGACAATGATGTTATTAGATGTATATTTTCTATACTCTTGATAATATAATTTTTTTCTTGAGCTAACTCTCTAGTCCTGAATCAACTGGTTTGTTCCTATTTAGCATCTAATGTGTACTGAGTCTGGCTGAAGAATTTAAAGTGTAATCAAAGATATATGGGGTTAGTGATAAGACTGTGTATAGACTATAATATGAAAAGAGTTCAGAAAAGGGGGAGATCAGATACACAAAGTAGAAAGAAAGTCTCATCTAGTAGGTGGGATTTTAGTTGGGCTTCTAAGAGTAGTATTTAACTAAGATAAACTTGCCAGATTAGAGGAGTTATATGTTGGGAATTGTGGGGTGACTTTGGGTCTGAGTTCTTTTTACCCAAGATAAGGGTAAAATATCCACTGTAAGTGCTTATTTTTTGTTAACCAATACTGGTTAGTAGTGCTTGCCAATTTCCATGGTGCCGATACTCCCATCATGGTCCATTTCAAACCAAGAAGACTGAATGCAGAATTGGGAAGGGCTGCTCAGTAGCACACCATTATATAGTTTTTGCATGATTCAGATACGATGTTGTTGTTGTTGTTATGTGCCATCGAGTCAGACCAGACTCATAACGACCACTGCTTGGGTTTCTGAGGCGGTATCACTATGGAAGTAGATTGCCCAATGAGGAGTGGCTGGTGGGTTTGAACTGCCAGCCTTCTGGTGAGCAGTCAAACGCCTTAGGCACTACAGTACCAGAGCTCCTTCAGATACAATAGACGTGAATAGACATGAATAACCTCAAGGACCAGAGAAAATCGTAAAATGGGGGAAAATTAGGAAGAGATAGTTTGTGAGTTTTTATTACTCTTGTTTTAAATATAATTTATTTAACTATAAGTTTATATTATTTAACTTTTAATAAAGCCTGTACTTAACAACTGACTTCCGTAATTCCTGAAAAGTGAACAACTGGTTCTTGTAAACTTGTACATGCCAACTCCAGCACACCACTGAGGCAGTTGCAATAATCCAGGGAAGACAACATTGTTGGCTTGGACTATGATGTTACTTGGGAAGTAGTCAAAAGCGGTATGTTTTTTGATATCTTAGGAAGATGTATCTGAGAGAAATTGAAGGTGATGCATGGGTTCCATTTGTGTAACTTCCTAAGCCACTCTTCTCCTCATAATGCCTAGAAGGAAAATGATCAAATTTTTCCTACATTGATGTCACATCATCCACTCATATGTCAGTTTGTCATACTATGTAACTTGTGTGTTTCTATGATACTGGAAGTTATACCATCAGTATTTCAAATACCAGCAGGGTTACCCATGGTGGACAAATTTCAGCAGAACCTCTAGACTAAGACAGACTAGGAGCAAAAATTAGCGAGTGGAAACTCTGTGGATCACAACGTATTCTTGCATGATATAGTGCTGGAAGATGAGCCCCCTAGGTTGAAAGGCACTCAAAATATCCAGTGCTGACAACAATGGACTTGAGCATACCATTCATCATGAAAATGGCGCAGGACTAGGCAGCTTCTGTTCTGTTGTACATGGGGTCACTATGAGCCAACTCGATGGCAACTAACAACAGTAACGTGTCATGTCTTACTTCTTCCTAACTTAGCTCCAGGTCTACACTTTGGGAAAATTCAGAGATCTTAGAATTTCAGTTTTTTTTCCTTTATATAGTACAGGAGTTGACAAAATTCTTGCTTTCTACCAAGTCAGATTTCTAAAACTATTACCTTCTTTTGCAAAATAGTAACATAGTTCTATTTGAATAAATATCAAGAAACAGAAAGAGACATTGAAGAAAAAGGAGGAGGAAGAGGATGAGTAGATTAAGAAAGAGGAGATGGGAGTGAGTGAGAGGTAGGAAAAGAGGGGCAGGAGAGAAAGGAGGAAGAGACCTACCACATCATTGGCAGTGGTGACCCAAGGAGGGCAGTGGAAGTGAAAGTGCTACACTGTGAATGGGCTCTTTCATGTTTTGCTGTACGTTCTTATATATAATTTAAACATTTTACAACAAAAAAAATGTACTAGTATTTGTATAATAAAAATGTAAACAAAGGGAAAAAATACAATTGTTGTTGTTGTTGTTG
>NW_006921906.1:1284092-1327000 GCF_000298275.1 Orycteropus afer afer
GGGTGGGCCTGAGTTTCCTCTCCTCACCTAATCCCTTCGGCTGATTTCTCTTCTCTCTGGCTTCCTGGCTTTTAATCCCCTTTCTCCTGCTCTTCCCGCCTGCTACTTTGGGCATCCCTGAGTTGTCTCTCCTCACCTGTAACCCTGGGGCTGACTGCTCTTCTATTTGGGTTCCTGGCTTTTATCCCCTTCCTCCTGCTCTTCCAGCCTGCTACTCTAGGCGAGCCTGAGTTTCCTCTCCTCACCTAATCCCTTTGGCTGATTGCCCTTCTCTCTGGCTTCCTGGCTTTTAATCCCCTTTCTCCTGCTCTTCAGGCCTGCTACTCTGGGTGGGCCTGAGTTTCCTCTCCACACCTAATCCCTTCGGCTGATTGCTCTCCTCTCTGGCTTCCTGTAACCCTGGAGCTGACAATACAATACAAATACAATATATTCATAAAATTCAGCTTTTATAATAAGAGATAAAGTCCCTTGGAGAGGAAAAGAATCTGGTAGACATAAACCACTTAGCAACAGTTCTTGGATGGGCAGCCCAGTGAAATCAAAGAGCTGATTTCTACTCCTAAAGTCACCACTAACTGCTTGACCGTTGATGAATACTTTAGCCTTCTGTGCCTCAGATGAGGAAACACTCCTATGGAAAGCAGGAATTAAGATAATATTTGTGTTCTTTCCATCACAGTGGAGCTCTGATGGCGTAACACCTAAAGGGTTATACTGCTAACCAGAAGGCTAGTGGTTCAAACCCAGCAGGCACTCCTCAGAAGGAAGACTTGGCAATCTACTCCCATAGAGATACCGCCTCCGAAACCCAAGGAGGAGTCGCTATGAGTCAAATTGACTTGACGGCAGTGAATTTGGTTTTCCATCACAGTACTGTGATGAAGAACAAATGATTAGAATAATAATAATAAGTGTAAGTTTTTTAAAAGGATTATACACTTTACGTGTGTAAAGTTTTATTGGTAAATTGCTTAGAATATTGACATGAATGGATAGAAAGAAACATCTAGATTTTTCTTGTTCAAGACATTGAAAACTACCAGCAATGTTTCTCCCAATAAAAGGAGTAGGATGTATTCTAAGACTGGACTGAGTGAGGTCCCTGAGTGTGTCAGCTGCCTACATGTAAGTCTTTAATCAATGTGATCCTTAGTCATTCTGACTCAGCACACTTAATTTTGTACCTGACAGACCTTATTGAAAATAATACAGAGGGGATTTCACTGTGGCAGAGGGGAAAAAGGAAGATAAATGATGACTTGACACTGGAGAACACTGATCAGCGTTCTCGCCCTTCTCTCTCCTTCTGAAGCCTTCATCTCTGAACTTATTTATTGGAGAGACGGATGGCAGGGTGGAGACAGTGGGCCGGGTCTTGGCCCGCCAGGCAGAGCACTTAAATGATTAGGGAACATCAAACTCATTGGCTGGAATCTGCCAAGTGTCTTTCAGGCTCTGCACTCAGAGCTCTGCCCGGGCTGGAAGCAGCCACATGGCCCTCAGACAAGACATCTATTGACAACCACAACGGACTCCTGAGTTGATCAATAGTAGCATTCCTCCTCTGCCTTTGGCTAAAAGCTAGAGAGACTAGATGCTGCATATGTGATCACTAGAATTTAATTATATATCACATTGATTTTTAATTAGAACTCTGGTAAGGGCTTTGTCTATTAAAAAAAAAAAAAAAAATCCAACTGGTAAATGGGTTTTACCAAGTCTATCAAATAATTTGAAATGCATGGTTCCTCCTGACCTTTAACCCCTTGATGAGGAGATCTGCTCCACAACTCTCACCGTGAAGGCAAAGACCTTGAAACCAGCTAGCATTTCTCTGAATTTTTTATGTATGTTCTCTACTTCAGCATGTCAGACAGACATTGGGAGAAACAACAGAGAGGGGCTTTGCATTGTTATATTTATAACTCATTACAATTAATACGGGCAAAGGGCCCACAGGCTCTGATCCTTGGTCTAATCTTGCTGAGAGTTAAGTTCAAAGGTACAATCTGACTCTAAAATCAAATCTGGCACCAGTGCTTGCCTAGTTTGACTTCTGTTTTCAAGTGAAGCTAAGAAGCTTCAGAGACACCAGTGCACCTTCTCTCATTTTCTCAAGCTCCATACAGGAGCTTTGCAAGCCAGAAATAGACAATGGATCCAGGACCAAAGTTTTGTCCTTAGGAAAGGCCCCACTTGTACTGATGTTTTCACAGAAAGCCGGGGAGACATTAAGCTGTGCCTCTAGACTCCTAGGATTTTCTTCCAGGTTTCTCTGGGACCTAATGGAGTCACATAAGCAGGCCAGTTGCACACATCATAAGGAAGAGAAAGTTCCAGATGTTTGTACCTGTCAGTACTGCTGACTAAGGCTCACTGAGCCACTTAGTGTGGCTCATTAAAAAAATATTGCCATCAAGTCCATTCCAACTCATGGTGATCCCGTGTATGTCAGAGATGAACTGTGCTCTGTAGTTTTTGCAATGACTGCTTTTTTCAGAAATAGATCACCAGGCATTTTTTCTGAAGTGCCTCTTGGTGGAATTGAACTTCCAAACCTTTCAGTCAGCATGAAAACATGTTAACCATTTGCATCATCCAGGGACTCTGATGCAGTCCATAATTCCTACTAAAACATGGAGGCTTACAGACAGGAGAGCCCTCACTATAATAATAGTGCTAAGCACAGGTCAGGCACTGTGCTACACTCTTCATGTGGGTTATTTTAGTTATTCACAGATCAGAGCTCCTTGAAGTTCCTTCATTTTATAGATGAGAAAATTGAGGCTTAGAGAATCAAAGAAACTTGCCTAAGCACACTCAGGTGGTAAAGCTGGGACTTGAGCTGCAAGATCCAAGCTTGTGTCCAGTCTTCCACACTGCCTACTACATCCACATCTGTGTGGTGTGCTCTGCCAGGAGGGGCCACCACCTCATTCACACCTGCCAAGAACAGCCACAGGAACACTGCCAACCATAGTGAGAAAAGAAGAGCCATTTCCTAACTTCCTTTCTATTAAACCATCCCCACGAGCCAAGTTAGTCACACTGCCCCACTTTCCTCAATGTGACTAATTCTATATTTACTGGAGCAAAATTTCCCAGCCTCCAAGCATTTTCTTGTGCCAACCTTCTGCCTGGAATGTCCTTCCTTCTTCTCTCCATTCATTCATTCAATCCAAAACATATTTATTGAGCTTCTACTATCAGTCAGTCACTGTACTGGACAGTGGAGATTTCTAAATGAATAAAGAAAACAAACCTTTACCTTCAACCTACTTAGGAAGATAGGTAAACAAACTATTAGAACGAGAGAAAGCTGTAACAGAGAAAAGCAAAGGGAGATACTAAAGCATATAGGAATTGTCATTGATTGATTCTGACTCATGGTGACCCCATATATGTGAGAGTACAACTCCACTCCATTTTCAATCATTAAGTTTTTGGAAGGAGATCACCAGACCTTTCTTCCAAGTTGCCTCTGGGTGGACTCAAAGCCCACCCAGTTAGCAGCTGAGAGTATTAACCATTTGCATTACCCATGGGCTCCTCCTAACCAGTGTTGGGTAGGAAAGATGGTCATAGATTGTGTTTTAAAAGATGCCCATCCTTCAGAACCCAGCCCACATCTCCCATCTCTCGCTGTTGCCATCTTTTGCCTTCCACCTCTCATTTACACCACCCCCACCTATACCAGTTCAGGTATACTTCCTCATGCACATGTCTTAGCACCACAGGTGAAGTTCCCAACAATAGGAAACATCCTTATGGTGCAATGAATCATTTTCTAGCAATGACGTTTCTAACAGTAATCTTATAATGCACACAAAATGGTTGGCTGGGACACGCAAATTGAATGACTTATGGTCTACTGAGGGGATTGGTCATTTTGTGGTCCTGTTGGGAGGTCATATTTTGAAACTGACAAAGAGTAGATTTATATAACAGCAATCCCACAGAAGTTCTGGGGGACCTTACTACCATAAAGAAGAAGAATCTGGAAAGGTCAGGGTGCTGGGGGCAGAACAGGTGAGAGTTACAAGAACTTCGGGAAGTCACAACTTTAGGAGCCATCTTTACCCTTTATGATTTCATAATGTGGGTAAGGGGACATATTTAGAGAACGGAGGCCCAGCAGAAAAAAGTTATAAAAGAACAGTCTGGAGTCGAGCAAATCCTTTGGACCAAGGATTGAGGGTCCCTGTGCTGAGAACTTCCTAGATCCAATAGAGAAGAAAACTGTAATACTGAAGATGGCATTAGATGGCAAGAGACAGCAGCAGTGGGCTTGCTGACCCACAGAGCAAGAGCTGAGAACATTCAGGAAGGAGGCTTGCTGGGGAGTTTTAAAAGCTCTAACACTTGTCTGTGCAGGACAGAGGCCTAAGTATGCCCCATGCAAGGGTTGCCTTAGAGGATCTTGGGCAGAGCAGAGCCAAATGCCTCTGGGTACAAGACTTGCCAGCAGAGGTAAAAGAGCTGTGACATTTTCTTCTGCAGGGTAAAAGAGCCCTGAGTGTGTCCCATGCAGGGGCTGCACACCTCCTCCTCTGGACAGAAGGAACATGGGTAGCGTGATGGCAAGAGAGAACCAAAGGCCTACGTAGCATGGTAGGAGCCATGGCAGAGGCTTGAGGAGATCCTGAGCAGGGATCTTCCCCCCAGTGAGGCAAGGCCCAGTAAGGCAAGGCCCAGCGTGGCCCAGCAGCAGAGCAGATGTGGGCAGCATAGTGGTAGCTAGAGGCAGCAGTGACATGAATGAACACAGCATCTGACTTGAACCACAGTGTACCTGCCAGTGACATAAGAATGGACATGGGTAATTTGGGGAAGGGTAAGCTGTTCTCCTTATGCAAATCTGTTGTTACTGTTTATTATTTGCTTTCTATAAATAATAATAATGGCTTTCAGTTTGCCAGGACTGTCTAAGTGTCTTATATGTTTCAGCTCAATCACAGATGAAGGTAGTATCCGTGATTAATGGAATGGTTGATGCCAGTGAGTGTACTTGCCTCTCCCCAGCAGTTTAAGGCTGCCTGCAAGTTTGAGACACAGCCTGTTTGCGTGTAATACAGATAGAAAGACATATATATACAATTCTGTAATTCTAATTCCTTCAAAGTGCAGAGTACAGCTTTATACCCAGGAGACTGAATGTTATTGTTAGGTGCCATCAAGTCGGCTCTGACTCACAGCCACTCTATGTACAACAGAAGTCTGTCTTAGTCTGGAAGCTGCACTGAAACCTGTCCACCACGGGTGACCCTGCTGGTATATGAAATACTGATGGCATAACCTCCAGCCTCATAGCAACATGCAAGCCACCGCAGTACAACAAACTGACAGGTGAATGGGGGAGGAGACTGAATAGTGACTTTGAAAACCAAAAAACCAAACCTACTGCCATCAAGTCAATTCCAACTCATAGCGACCCCCATTGGGTTTCCAAGGCAGTTTATCTTTATAGAAGTAGATTGTCCCGTCTTCCTTCCATGGAGTGGCTGGTGGGTTTGAACTGCCAACCATCTGGTTAGCAGTCAAATGCCTTAGGTGCTGCGCCACCAGAACTCTGAATATTGACTTTAAGGAAGTACAATTAGCACACATCTTCTAGACCAACTCCTAGTCTTAAAACCCTAGTACAAATCATCACATCATACAATCCCTCAGTCTGATCTGAGAACAGCCACTACACTGGGTTCATCATTATTTGAAATTAACTATCTTTCAGGCAGATGACGAACAAGTACACTTCCCTGAAACCCAAGTGCTATGGATACAGTGGGTGTTGTGGTAGACTGAATCATGCTCCCTTCCCCCCCATACCCCCACCCTTGACTTAGGAAGTCCACATCTCAATCCCCAGAAACTGTGAATGTTACCTTATATGGCAAAGGCTTTGCAGATATGATTATGTTATAGATCTTGACAGGAGGAGAAGATCCTAGATTATCCAGGTAGTCTCTAAATGCAATTATAAGTAACCTTGTAAGAAAGAGGCAGAGGGGGATTTCAGACAGAGGAGAAGGCAATGTGACCAAGAGGCAGAGAATGCAGTGATGAGGGCACAAGCAAAGAGATGTTGACAGCCACCACAAGCTGGAAGACACAAGGAATGTATTCTCTCTTGGGGCCTTTCAGAGGGATTGTGGCCCTACAGATACCTTGATTTAAACCAGTGAAACCCATTTTGGATTCTTACGGTTGCTTCAGAACTGTGAGAGAATACATTTTGTTGTGGTTTTAAGCTACCCAATATATGGTAATTTATTACCGCAGCCCTAGGCAACTAATACAAGCGTCTGGGAATACAGAGGCATCTATAGCAGTAACACAAGCCCACACTGGAGGACTGAGGAACAGCGTCCCTCATATATTCTGAGGGAGAATTGAGTTCCTTCCTAAACCTGAGAAGGAGCTCTGGTGATGTAGTGGTTAAGCATTTGGCTGCTAACCAAAAGGTCAGTATTTCAAACCCACAAGTTTCTCCACAGGATCTGCATCCATAAAGATTTACAGCCTTGGAAACCCTATGCGGCAGTTCTACTCTGTCCTACAGGCTGCTGAGAATCAAGTCTAAGCAAAGTGTTCCACTTTTCTGTAGAAAAAAAAAAAAAAAGGCTTTGGATTGAGGTTCTTTCTTTTCTCCCTATTTCAAGGGAGAAAAATATCTCCATATTTTCTGAAGTCTTTTAAATAGCAGGGTTTCTGAATTCTTTTACTGTATTGAGAGATAGCTAGCATATTAAAAAAAAAAAAAAAAATCACTGCCATCAAGTAGCTTTCGACTCATAGTGACCGCTCCTTGGGTTTCCAAGGCGGTATCTCTATGGCGTCTTCTTTCCCAGGAGAAGCTGGTTAGCAGTCAAATGCCTCAGGCATTACACCACCAGAGCTCCCATAATTAGCATAGTTAGAAAAAGTAAGTATAAACCCCCTTCCCTCCCCTCATCAAAAAAAAAAAAAAGACTCTAGCATATCAAATGGAAAGCAGGCAGTAGAATATATAAAAACATGACCTTTAGCTTTTTCAATGTCCCCTTTCTGCTTTCTCTCTCCATTCCCCACTTCTGGCTTGGATGTGCTCTGAGAAGGAACACTCATAGAGTTAGGCTTCTTTGTTGTTATGTATTAGTTGGTTGCTACAGGCTAATACAGTAGAACAAAGGAGAAAAAAAAGCAATATTGATATAAATTTTGCAAAGCCTATGCAATGCAATTCAGTGAGATGCCTATGGATGTAGTGATTAGAATACAACAGAATCTAAGGAAATTTATGCTTTTAAAACAAAAGTGGTCTTAGCCCAATTTCTCTTGAAGTCAATTCCTTGATGTCCTAGTTGGAGGGATTTGATGTTCACTCTTGTGTTGCTGAAGAAATACTTAAAACAAATGAGCCAAAAGTTGAAATAGAAAATGTTACTTCTATCTGAAACCAAAGATCACTCTAACACAGTGCTTGGCCAGATTTTCAATTCAAATAAGAGGTAATCCCATGGACTTCCTAACTTTTCACCTTTATCCCCGATGTACATGTTTAAAAAGGAGATGAAGACCAGGAATGTTTTGTGGAGTCCTTGTTAAGGTGGGTTACTTGTGTATTCTCTGCATCTCTATAACCTACCACTATAAAATGCAGCCACCATGAGTGTGACTCTCAGAGGAAACTTTCCAGACATATTTTCAATAAATGAGTATGCTTTAGGAAGGAGAGACAAAGAGGAACTAGGTAGAAGGGTGTTAGATAAAGCTCTAAAGCTGGTGTTTGTTTGTTTGTAATTTTTATTGTGATTTGGGTGAAAGTTTACAGAGCAAATTCATTTTCCATATAGCAGTTCATACACATTTAGTTTCATGACACTGACTGCAATCCCCACAATGTAACAGCTCTCTTCCCACTTCCTCCCTGTAGTTACCTCTTCCCTGTGTCTTTCTTTCCTATACATGATGTTCTTGTCTACTTGCTTCTCCTTGGGCTGCCCTGGGCAATGGGTCAGTGAAGGGGACAGGGAAGTTGTACCTTTGGTTTTTCAGCTGCATGGGGTGTTGGCAGCAAAAAAGCCATTCATTTGCACCAACTCAATTTTTTTTTAATTAACTTTTTATTTTTAGAGCAATTTTAAGTTTACAAAAAACTTGTACAGAAAGTAGAGTTCTGTATATGCCTTCCTCACACAAACACTGTTTCTCCTATTATTAACATCATGCATTCTGTATTTGTGTGGTAAATGTGTTACAACTGATGAACCAATATTGATACATTATTATTAACTAAAGTTCATAGCTTACATTAGGGTTCACAATGGTGGCACAATGTATAAGCACTCAGCTGCAAGGCCAAAGGTCAGGAGTTGGAAACTACCAGTGCTTCCAGGGGAGAAAATACCGGGCAATCTGATCCCATATGGGGCAGTTCTCTTGTCATATAGAGTCACTATGAGTCGGGGCCTACTCGACAGCACACAGCAATAACTTTGTGCTGTACATCACTATAGGTTTTTACAAATCCACCATTACAGTAACATGCAGAATAATTTCACTACCCTAAAAATGCCCTGTGGCCCATCTATCCATGCCTCCTATTTCTCCAATATTTTTTAAAACAGTGAAAATATGTATCCAAGAAGTTCAACTCTGGTGTTACAAGTAAGATGGGAGAGATTCCACTTAGATGAAAAATATAAAATTCATATCAGGAGCTTTCCGTGTGTATCATGTTATCAAGACTGCATAAGATAATGCCAGTTACCTTTTTAAACTCTCTTCCCCTAAAAGAAAATTCTATTGTCTGTGTGTCAACCTTACACACTAACCACTGTTAAAATTAATCAGTTTTCAGTCCTTAGAAATGTGTTTGTCACTGTCATCTTTTGCATTGAAGTTGTTCCAACTTTTCCCCTGGCTGTAGTGCCAGAAGCCTAATTTCAATATCTAGCCCTTACTCTGAGCCCTCGTATGCCTCTTAGAAGTCATTTCTTTTCTGGTTACTTCAGTTTTCTTATACGAGTGCCAAGGAATTGAAATGTCTCACTTCCAGGATTTAAATATTTTGCAAGGATATATGGAGTTATGTATAGAAAACAAGGAGCTCTGGTGTTACAGTGGATAAGGCAATTGGCTGCTAACCAGAGAGTCGGTGGTTCACATCCATGAACTGCTCCATGGAAGGAAGACAAGGCAATCTACTTCTATAAAGACTTGCAGTCTTGGAAACCTCATAGGGTTGCTATGAGTCAGAGTCAACTTGATGGCAGTGGGTGGGGGTGGGTATAGAAAATAACTAAACAGTCTCAAAAGATTGTTGCTCATACATTTCAAGGCATTGTTTTCCCTCAATGTTCAAAACTGTTGAGCTTGCTTTCATTTTACTAACTTTTATCTTTAATTAAAATGGAAAATATCAAAATCCCTTTAAGAAATGTTGCATTCCTAGATGCTTATCCTAAATATTACCTAGCAAGAATCTGGAAAGAAAATGGTGATTATGTAGCTCCTCACAGACTAGAAACTCAAGAGTTCTGGTGAGGTAAGAGATGAAAATGAAAAGTATTGAGTAGATCCCAAAACCTATTAATTCTTAGAGATTTATCTATGACTAATGATTTGCGGCAGTATATTGACAGGGAACTTCCAGAAATTCAAGCTGGATTCAGAAAAGGGCGTGGAACTAGGGATAACATTGTTGATGTCAAATGGATCTTGGCTAAAAACAAAGACCATCCGAAAGATTTTACCTGTATTTTATTGACCATGCAAAGGCATTCAACTATGTCGATCATAACAAATTATAGAAAACACTGCCAAGATGAGAATTCCAGAACAGTTTATTGTGTACATGAGTAACCTGTACATAGACCAAAAAGCTGTCATTTGAACAGAATAAGAGGATACTGCATGGTTTAAAATCACGAAGCCTGTGTGTCAAGGCTGTATCTTTCACCATACTTATTCAATTCATATGCTGAGCAAATAATACAAGAAGATGGACTACATGAAGAAGAATATGGCATCAAGATTGGAGAAAGACTCATTAACAACCTGCAATATGCAGATGACACAACCTTGCTTGCTGAAAGCAAGTAAGACTTGCAGCACTTACTGATGGAAGATCAAAAACTACAGTCTTCATATGGATTACACCTCAACATAAAGAAAACAAAAATCTTCACAACCAGACCTATAAACAACATTGTAATAAATGGAGAAGAAATTGAAGTTGTCCAAGATTTCGTTTTACTTGGATCCACAATCAATACCCATGGAAGCAACAGTCAAGAAATCAGATGTTGTACTGCACTGGGAAAATCTACTGCAAAAGACCTCTTTAAAGTGCTAAGGAACAAAAATGTCATTTGGAAGACTAAGATGTGCCTAACCCAAGTCATGGTATTTTCAATCACCCCATATGTGTGTGAAATCTGGACAATGAATAAGGAAGACCAAAGAAGAATTGATGCCTTGGAACTGTAATGTTGGTGAAGAATACTGAAGATACAATGGACAAAGAACGAACAAATCTGTCCCAGAAGACATTCAGCTGGAATGCTCCCTGGAAGCAAGAATGACTAGATTTTGTCTCACCTACTTTGGCCATGTTGTCAAAAGGGACCAGTCCTTGGAGAAGGGTATCAAGTTTGGTAAAGTAGAAGGTTAGCAAAAAAGGGGAAGACCTTCAATGAGATGGACTGACACAGTGGCTGCAATAGTGGGCTCAAGCATAGCAAGGGTTGTAAGAATGCCACAAAAGCAAGCAGTGTTTTGTTCAGTTGTACACACAGTCACTATGAGTCAGAACCAACTTGATGGTACCTGTGGTAGTTTGGTTTATGTGTCAGCTTGGCTGGGCAGCTGGTGGTAGTTAATTACCATGAGGAGACTAGCAATCAACTCCATGGTGGGATCTACCACAAGCAGCTGGGTAGCTGCTTTTGGGTATGTGGTCTGCTTTCTGTATATAAGGAGAAGCCTTTGGGTATGGTCTCTAGCCTATGGCATGCTTGGACCCTGCATGTAGCCATGTCTTACTCAGCAGCCTGCTATGCTCTGCCGACCTTGGGACATACAATGGACCTAAGTTAATGGCCTGCCGTGTGGATTGATAACTTCGGGACTGTGCCTCTTTCTCTGTCAACCTTAGGGCTTCTCAGCCTCAGCAGCCAACAGCTGTCTGAGTGAAGAAATGCCTCTAGCTCCAGTGGGCCGGGAGCAGGAGGCAGAGCTGGACCCCAAGGTTGAGGGGCTTTCATCCAGCCCCTAGAACCTGGCATTTTGAACTTGGACTTAAAGCCTCCAAATTGTAAGAATAAACTCCTGTTTGTTAAGGCTATCCCATTTGTGGTATATTTCTTGTCAGAGTGGCACTAGGTAACCAGAACAGTACCTAAAAACAACAAGAATAATTTAGAAAATTCTCAATATCAGCAGTGACTCCTTCTCTCTATCTTGGCCCTAAGTTTCATTCTTTTGTAAGGACTACTCTCCCTAAACAAACTCAATTCCATTAAGTTGATTGAGACTCATAGCGACACTATCAGACAGAGTAAAACTTTCCTATATGGTTTCTAAGGCTATAAATCTTTATGGAAGCAGACTGCCTCATCTTTATTCCATGGAGCAGCTGGTGGGCTTAAACTACCAACCTTTTGGTTACAACCCAAATGCCTTAACCACTGTATCACCAGAGCTCCTTAAGGATTATACTAAAAAACAAACAAGCAAACAAAAAATAAACCTCACTGCCCATTAATTTCTCCACTTTAAAATATAATAAACGAAATTTAGGTACTGCAATTCTGTTCTTTTTCAAATGTCAAAGAAATCTCTAACCCACACACATCTTTTTGTGAGGAGACCTCTAGGGAGTGTTACCTGCAACCAGGTAACTCCTTTGGGAAGGGAGATGTTGGGAGATGTTATGAGCCCTTTCATTACCTCTCATAGGACACATATGATTGGCAATGATGAAGGCCAGATGTAACTTCAGGATATCATAGAAGCATTTTTTAATATACAGGTCCTTATTCATAATCATGCTAAACAATAAATAATTTTAATTCTGAAAGAGCCTGTTCTCCCAAGGACTTTGCAATCGTTACATGTATAGTACTGGATTTGTTTGTTTATTTGTTGTTAGCAAGTGTTTAAATTTCTCTTTTATAAAGGTGTGCACAGATTTTATTGTGGTTTCCTTCAGTATAATAATTCCACTGCTTTTCTAAAAAATAAGGAAATAGTATTTGGTATATGAGAAGCATTAAAGTCTTTAGGTCTACAAAAGGAGTCTGGTGTAGATTCCCCTGCACCCCCCCAAAAAAAAACTAATTTTAAACTAAAAGTTCCAGCTAAGAAATGTCCTGGGCTTCATTAGCACATTAATTAATAACCAAGAAGACATAGGAACATTTATATATGATATTTGCTTTCAAGTGTAATTTAATTCTCTGACTTCGTAACCAAATATTTTCAAGCATGAATATAAAACTAACAAAGAAAATACGATTCCTTTCCCCATCATCCACAAACGTAAGATTGCCTTCCTCTTTAACTACTCATGCTACTGACTTTGAGGCTTGATAAAAAGCTATTTTGAGATAATGGTGAGGAGATGTTTTGTAAACTTTTTTTTACTAAAGAAACATGAATTTCACAATGAAGAGTACATCTATGTTTATAAATGTGGGCAGACCTCAAATACAAACGAAAACCACCATTAAAATTGTCATCAATCTGCAGAGGAATTTCAAATAACTGGAATGTTTTGCTACAACCTACTTTGATCAAAAAGAGGCAAATCACAAGAAAACAGTTTACATCGAGACTTTTTTTTTCCCAGAAACTATATAAAATATGTCTACTTAGTATATATTCATCTCTTTGCTACATCCTGCATCTGGAGATGCACAGAATGGGAAAAATCTTAAGGCCTTGTAAGTGCTTAAGTCATAAAAATAGATTCAGAGATGCTTACTCTGCTCCTAGTCACTTTTCCATCTTGGATTTTGGAGGGATGATTATAGTTCCCATCATTTTGTTACTTTTAAGGAACTGTTCAATGTGATTTGCTTGGATACTTCCATAAGATGTTTCATTTAAATATTTTGGCAACTTATAAAACAATCTTTGTGTCAGTCCATAAAACTTGTTATTTAGTTTGGAAAATATGGTCATTGCAAAAATACTACATGCAGAAATCCAGGAAAGGATAAGAGTTACTACAATTTAAAAAAAGTAATCAAAATTGTGGATGGGGCACACACTAAAACCCCTCCCTTCTGCTCTTAATATATAGAAATGTCTTCTACATCAAATGTGTAGACATTTGAGAAGAATACGACATTATTGCAAAGAAGGGGGAAAAAAAGCAGGTGGTGGTTGTGTGCTGTTGAGTTGATTCCAACTCATAGCAACACTATAGGACAGAGTAGAGCTGCCCCATAGGGTTATCTGGGCTATAATCTTTACAAGAGCACATCGCCAGGTCTTTTCTCTAGCAGAGCCATCGGTGGGTTCGAACCACAATCTTTCAATTAGCAGCTGAGTGCATAACCACTGCACCACCAGGGATCCTTTGTTTTATTGTTGTTGTTATTATGTGCCATCGAGTCAGACCCTACTCATAGCGACCCCTCCTTGGGTTTCCAAGGCGGTATCACTACAGAAGTAGATTGCCCAACCTTCCTTCCTTTAACTGTATTTAAAAGCAAGAAATGGTCATTACTATGCAGTGTTTCATTCTGTTGTACATAGGGTCATTCTGAGTCATAACCGACTGGATGGTACCTACGACAACAACAACAATGTAGGAAAAATACTCAATAGGTGCATTACTTCATGCACTAAATATAGGTAAAGTGAAAATTAGTGATTTATATCACAGAACTGAGAAAATAGAACACAGTACAGACAGATAAAGATAAGACTCTTATGAAAAATATCATTTAAAACAAATGAAGAATAGAATGAGAATTTGGTTAAGAGGTTTCTAGAAAAAGAGTAAAGAAAGAATAAAGGAGTAAAGATATTTAAATTGAAAAATACTGCAGATATATCTAGGAAAGAAGATATGAGTCAACTAAAAATACCCACTAGAAAGTAATCAATTAAAAATATCTAGATGGACTATATTAAAACTGCAGAAATTTGAGACTAAAGAGAAAACACTGAAAGCTATCAGACAAAATATTAGATTATCCATAAAAGAACCATTAACATATTTCTCATGAACAATAAATAATGCCAAAAGAAAAATGAGAAATATCTTCAAACTACTAAGGCAAAATAACTATGTACTTAGAATTCTATGCCCAGATTTAATTTATCTTAATCTCTAAGAATGGAAACAAATACAAGCATTTTCAGGGACATAAGGTCATAGAAAATATACTCTCTCACATACTTGCTGAAAGAACTACTGAAAAATCTATTTCCCCAAGAAGAGAAGCAATACCATAATGAAGGAATAGGTTGCAAAAAGTAATAGTGAGGACAAAAAATATTAAAAGCATGGTAAAACATCTAGTTAAATACTCTTTAATAAGTAGATGCAGGAAAAGAGAAAAAGGAAGAAAAGATAAGGAAGAAATGTTGGTATAATGAAAATAAACTTGAACCAAGAAATAGGTGATAACATCATGTTGAGAAAAGAATAAAGTTTAAAGGTAGCACAACATATGCTAGTTATATTGCCTTGTCAGGGAGAAGGTTAATAAAGACACTGGATAATATAGACCTTTTTGGGTTGGAAATATAATTATGCTTTTAAACTGGATTTTTCTTTTTCTTTTTCCTGAGTTCATCTCTTTCTTAGGAGCTCTGGTGGCAGAGTGCCTAAGGCACTTGACTGCTAACCAGAAGGCTGGTGGTTCAAACCCACCAGCCACTCCGCAGAAGGAAAACTGGGCAATCTACTTCCGTAGAAACACCACCTTGGAAACCCAAGGAGGGGTCTCTATGAGTCGGATTCAACTTGAGGACACTGAGTTTGGTTTTAGTTTTGTATATTAAAATATTTTTGCCACTAAATGAATAGAAAAGTAGTGCATAAATGCCAAACCAGTAGAAGAAAATAAAAGACATGAGACAGCCCTCATGGATCTCCACTACTTACTTCATGGCAATGGTCACTCCTTTGTGGGGGGGGAGGGTTGGGACTGAGCGCAAACCTGGGATTGGAGGCCAAAGAGGACTTTAGTTTTGTCTTTAATGTTTTACATGTACTCCTCACTTACCAACACAGTTAGCTTCCAAACAACAGATCATTTTGTGAAAATATGTTATGAGAAAATGGAGAATTTTTTTTTCTGTTTTCAGACCATCCATTTCTCAAATATATGTGTGTGTGTGTGTGTGTGTGTAAAATATGGTCATAGAAATAACAGCTAAGATTTACTGATATGCTCATCACTTATGGATTATTCCTCTGTGGAGGAGGCTTGGAAAAGACAAAGCTGGATAATGCCAGGCTATGTGACTGGGGGGCCCACGACTTCACAACTTCACCTTCCTCTTGTGATGAGTCAAGGCTTCCCTCATGGGGCCACCTCCAGGGCTCCATTCCCATCCCTGCAAGCCCTGCACTCATGATTCCTGAGCCTGTTTTGCCCTCTGGGCCTGGTAAGTCACCAAGGCTGGGGGCCGGCCATACACCCACCCCACCAAGGTGGAGGCTTCAGTCCCAGTTCGGCTGACCACATGTATTTCTTCCAAACACCTTATCTGGCCCCTCTTTCTTTCCTCCCTTCCTGCCACACAGCAAGTTTGAGCTGCATGGCCTCGGCTTGCTTATTGTTGTCATATGCCGTGGAGTCGACCCGACTCGTAGTAACCCCTCCTTGGGTTTCCGAGGCTGTATCACTATGGAAGTAGATCACCCAACCTTCCTTCCAAGGAGCGGCTGGTGGGTTTGAGCCGAAAGCCTTATGGTTAGCAGTCAAGCGCCTTAGGCACTATGCTACCAGAGCTCCCTCAGGTTGCATAGGAGCTGTGAATTCAGAACAGGTGCGACCTGAGCATCTGCCATGAGGCAGCGGCCACAGAGAAGGCCAGCTCTGAGCAGCAGCTGGACACAGCGACCCCACTGGCAGGAGGGAGTGGAGTGCACAAGAGCCTTCACTCACACACTGCCATCCATTTGGATCAGACTCCTAGTGACCCCTCCTTGAGTTTCCAAGGCGGTATCACTGCAGAAGTAGATCACCCAATCTTCCTTCCCAGGAGTGGCTGGTGGGTTTGAACTGCCAGCCTTCTGGTTAGCAGTCAAATGCCTTAGGTACTAATTTCTTAGAGACCACTCAGAGGGAGGGGATGCTCCACTGTTTCTGCCATGCCCACCACCTTGTGAAAATGCAAAACAGACAGGTAGTAAATTCTCTCCTGTTGTTGTAAATGTGAAATGTTGGATAATGAGATAGTAAGTGAGGAGTAGGTGTATCTCCTTTTAAAAGAATAAGGCTAAAAATAAATAAGACAACATTTGAAGAGTTATAATTTCTAGATGTCACGAGTATAGGTTTTTGTTACACTATCCTTCGTATTTTTCCATACTTAAATTTTAAATGGAAAAATTAAAACTTTTGGGCTTATTTTGAGTTATTATCCAACTGTGAGTAGGATGGGAATGAATTCCAAAGTGATGCATGTGCTGCCCTTCAGATTCAAGACCCTGAACCCCAACAAATCAATTCAGCCCATGTCCTGAGCAACATGAGGCTGTAACATATACCCCATCTGTTACGAGCAGGTGAGAAAAAATCCTAATAGAGGAGAATTCCAGTGAACTTAAGGGGTCATTGCTTTTTAAATATGAGTGGTTCATAGAGCCCCATTATCTCATGCTCTCTGTTGGCTTGAATTACTCTTCTTTGGCTTCAGTGTGCAAGTAGTGGAACAAAATGTCAATATAGAAACTACCATAGCCAGGGTCACCAGAGGGTTACCCAATTAGAGAACTCTTAAGAAACCACAGAAAAGAAATGAACTTTTCTATCATAATAAGGACTCCCCCTACGGGAGACCAAACAATCACTTCTCTGTGTTACTTTTCTCTTGGAGTGGGTGAATTGTGAAGCACAATAAGACACATAGTAAGATTGTCTTCTGTAAATGATGGGCAGGGCACAGAGCTGCCCATGGGGATCAGCTGCTCACTAGAACAGCTGTTCCACAGCACTACCTCATGCATAAGGAAAAAGTCATTGTACGAAAAGAGAAAACACAAAGGACAAACCAGAGAATGGGCTGTTTTTGCCCTCTGTGGACATTTATAAGAGAAACTTTTTCAAATATGCTATTTACTCTTAAACTATCACATTGACCACAGTTATTGGCCAAAAGAAGTCCTATACATATCCTACTGGTTCTTCAATGGTGGATTCAAGTCTCCTTCTGTAAAGACTTCCTCTTTATCATACAGTCAAGAATGGCTCAGGGTAGGCACTCTCAAACTCACCGCCATCAAGTCTGATCCGACTCACACCAACCCCTGCTTGGGTTTCTGAGGTGGTATCACTACAAAAGTAGATCACCCAATCTTCCTTCCAAGGAGTGGTTGGTGGGTTTGAACCACCAGCCTTCTGGTTAGCGGTCAAATGCCTTAGGCCTTACGCCACCAAAGCTCCTAGGATAGGCAGTAAGATCAAGATACTAGTGCCATGATCCTGTCCAGAGATAACAAAAGCCCAACTAAGGCAGTGGCAGTGAGGATAGAGAATAGGTTATAGATAAGAGAGTCTGTAGATAGAATCACAGGAGCTAGTGGCCAGTGGAATATGCAGGAGTTGAGAATACAGAAGTACTCTAGGATAATTCCAAACATCCTTGTAATCCTATCAATTGATGTGTTGTTGTTGCTGTTAGTTGCCATCAAGTCAATTCCAACCCATGGTGGCCCCATGTATATGGAGTAGAATTGTGCTTCATAGAGTTTTCAAGGCCATAACCTTTCAGAAGCAGATTGCCGGTGCAGTGTAGTAAATTACTTAGTGTGGCTTTTCTACCCATAAGTCTTTGTAAACTTCAAGGTGGGATTTTCTATGAGCAACTGAGGAGCCATCCACCTGGGTTATTTCTGTTGGGCGTGGCACAATACAATGTTCTGGGAGGTTCCCACTCTCTCTCACTGCTTAGAGTTCTGATGCTGTGATTGGCTAGTTTGATCACCCTGCCGGCTCAAAAGGAGGCCTCCTGGAGGTAGAACTCTCTCTGACTGCTGGCTGAGGAAGACGTGCTGCCTAAAGAGACACCCGCCCCTGAAAGAGACACACGTTGCTGGGAAAGAGACGCAAGAGACACACGCATTGCTGAGTGAGACACCGAGGGACCGGTGCTGTTGGGAAAAAGACTGTGAGAGACTGTTGGCCGAGGGACGGTGGGCTGGGAGAGAGACTGAGCATTTTTCTTGAACTTGAATTGTAGCCTGGTGCATCCCTAATAAACCTCATAATCTGTGAGTTCTGTGTGGCCACTGCAGCGAATTATCGAACCCAAGAGAGAGGTGGTGGGTGCTTTGGGAGGAACGGTTGGTGAAAGGGCTGGAGGGAGGCAGCATGTCTGGCCTTGTAGGACTAGGCCTTGGGTTACTGCTGGTAATCCTGCCTTCCCCTTGTAGGGTTAGAGGAGTTCAGAACATGTGGCCTCCTTGCCGTTTTTGCAGCCAGAGATCTGTCTTCTGAGGCACCTTTGGGTGGGTTTGAACCACCAACCTTTTAGCTAGTAGTTGAATGCTTAAACATTTGCAGTACACAGGATATAAGAACTGAAGGGATAAACATGGTGGGGGAGAAGAGGAGCAGTCATTAGTAGGGAAAATAATTAGATGAAATTTTAAACATGTTGAGGAATATATGGTCCTTCATGGAGTAAATTTCATTAAGGAACTGGAAATGTACAACTGGAGATCAGGATAAAAATCACAAGACAATAATTTTGAATTCACCAGTGTGTTAGGTCACAGGCGGGGTGGGAGTAGGTTAGGATAGTGTGTAATGTGATTAAAGGGCTGAGAGGTCTGTAGTCAAAAGAACTGTGCTTCTCATAGCTTTCGGGGTTTCACAAAGTAGGGGGTGGGGAGAGTAAGAGCATGAACAGGTGGGACTCCAACATCAGTTTTAAGTACAGCAGATCAGCATTTTCTATTTTATAAACCAGACTTCTATAGTAGACTTGGAGAGGATTTTAAAAAAAAAAATTATTGTGATTTGGTGAAAGTTTACAGAGCAAATTCATCTTCCATACAGCAGTTCATGAACACTTTGTCTCATAACATTGACTGTAATCTCCCACAATGCAACTGCTCTCCTCCCACTTCCTCCCCACAGCCACCTCTTCCCTGTGTCCTTCCCTCTCATGGACTCTTGCCCTCTGAGCTGTCTCTGTGTACATACACAGCCCTTCTATTCGTCCATGATCGATCTCTCCAAGGAGTATATCTACTCAATGCAAATGTTCAGCTCATATGCCTGTCTTTTGTTTAGCTGGAAGTGACAGGAATGGGTTCAATTCCAGATCTGAAGGGCAGCTAGGGTCCATAGTCTCAGGAGTTCTACCAGGCTCTATCAGACCAGCAAACCTGCCCTCTCCCCTTTTTTTTATGATTTTGTTTTGTTCCACATTGTTCTCCCACTCTATCCAGGATCTCCTACATAGATCCCCCTCTGAGTGGTTGACAGTGGTACCTGGGCCCCATCTAGCTCTTCTGGTCTCCTAGTCATATAGGCTGAGAATCATGGTATGTCAGTCTCTTGGACTAATTGTTTCCATGCATCTTTGGTTTTCTTCATTTAAAGAGAGGATCTTATGGTTCAAAATAATTTCTGAAAACCACTGCTCAAGGCCATACATTGACTGAAGTTCCCTGAATCCTACATGAAACAGGCATGGCATACACTGAGGGTTGCCCATGGTGGAGTGGCTGTAGGTTGGAGCCCTGCTCATTGGGCAGGACTTAGGAGAAAGGAAAGTCCTGCAGCTCAGTTAGGGAGGGAGAGGAGGTTGTCCTAGGCTGTCTATAAGCCCCTGTTGGAATGGAGAGGTATAGAAGAAATCAAAGGCCTGGCCAAGGTGAGGGCCAATAGGTGGGACAAGAACAGAGTCAGATATAAGCAGTGAGTGTTGAGGAGATTCAGCATGAGGGCATGGCAAAGCATGAGGCCTGGGTTGGGTGGATGGTTTGGGACTTTGTCCTCAAAGAGTAATGTTACAGCAGCTGGTAGTGTTTGATGAGGCAAGTACAGCTGTTTAAAGAGCCGAGCTATGTAGCACAGAGTCCTTTCTTACTCCAGGATAAAGAGGGTTATCTGAGTTGCATCATTTAAGGGGCTCAGAGAACATCACTGGACAGAGGACAAACCTTTGACTCCTTATCTCTAACCCTGGAATGAAAGTGCATACTTCTGGGTGAGGTAACACATTATGTTAAATTTAACCAGTTGTTTGGAGTTGACTGTGACTCATGATGCCCCATGTGTAGCAGGGAAGAATTGGCCTCCATAGGGTGTCAATAGCTGATTTTTTGGAAATAGATTGTCAGGCCTTTCTTTGATGTGCCTCTGAGGGGACTCGAACCTCCAACCTTTCAGTTAGCAGCTGAGCTTGTTAACCATTTGCACCACCCAGACATTTACTTCATGGTTTTTTGTTTGTTTGTTTGTTTTATTTTAAGAGCTTGTTTTACATTCAACGTTACGTGTGCATTTAGTTTCACTCCCCATTCACCATGTCCAACCCTAACCCAGTCTCCTCCCCTGCCTATCCAGTAACCCTCCCCCTGTGCCCCTCATATTCATGCAATCCTGTTTGTCCTGTATTTCCTCAATTTGAATGTTGGTCCTCTAGTGCCCCATGGTCTATTGCTCCAAGGGATGTATTGCCATAGAGTATGTGTGTGCATCATCCTTGGTTGAGTGGTCTGCATGTACTTCTTGTTAACTATTGGAATGAGAGCCAGCCCCTGGGTGTGAGTTCCACTCCAGGCGTATAATGTATTCCAGGGCCATAGTACTGGGGGTCTCATCAGACTTCATCAGACCAGTAATTCTGGTCATTATTGAGTTTTTTATTTTTTTCCACATTTTTCCTCCCACTCTATCCAGGATCTCCAGATTTGATCCTTTCCTGAGTGGTTGGCATTGGAAGCCCAGCACCATCTAGTTCTTCTGGTCTCGAGGGCCATCATGTCCTTTTTGGCTGACTGCTTCCAAAGGCCCTTGTTTTTTGTTTTGTTTTGTTTTTGCATTCTTCTTCAGTTCTGAGACCAAGAGACCATTAACTGCATCTTAGATGGCTGCTTAAAAGCTTTTAAGACCCCAGTCACTATCACCAATGTAGGATGCAGAACAAGGCTTTTATGTATTTTGTTGTGCCAATTGAGTCTAGTGTCCCCCAGTACTATGGTCCTGAGACAGTAGATCTATTGGATCTCTCTCCCATAGTGTCTGGGTGTCTGTGAGGGATCACTCTGTGTCTATCTTCTATTGTTTCTATAAAGACTGCAGGTATTTTGTATCACTGGTGTCTGTGCAAGATTAGCCTCAGCTGAATCTATCCTTGGTCTAGAGTATATCTCTGTTCACTGACCCCCACTCATCTCAGTGTTTATGTGTTTATATGTAGCCTGGTGTTTGGTGTTAATGGTAATGCAGTATTGTGGACATATTGGTTAGTATTAGCATCTGTCGTCTATCTCTTATGTGCACAATTCAGTATCCTCCCATTTCCCAATGTTATCATGGTGGTCACAAACATTTTTGGTATATCCCTCCCTTTACCCACATCAGCGTGTGGGCCCCAACCAGCCCGAAATCAATCCCTCCCCTTTCCCTCCCCATCCCCGTAACCTACAAAGTGAGTTCCCTTTCCCAAGAAAACCCTTCTTTGTCTTTTTACAGTAATGGGCTCATAAAGTACTTGTCTTTCTGCGATTGACTTATTACACTCAGCATAATGTCCTCCAGGTTCATCCATGTTGTGAGATGATTCACGTATCCCTCATTGTTCTTTAACGTAGCACAGTATTCCATTGTGTGCATGTACCATAATTTGATTAACCTCATGTTTTAAATGAAAATGGCTAATGAAGAATGCTCTCCTAGAGGAAGATGGGAAAGCTACAGAAGGAGTTAAAATCAAATTTTGTAATGAAACTGTAGAATGAATAGGATCATCTTTGATCTGAGAAACGTCAATGGCACTAGGTTTTTAAAAGAACTAAACAACAAAACAAAAAACAGGGGCTGCTGAAAGCTCAGTAGAAAAAGACTGTGGTTGAAAAGACAAATTTTGCTCTCTTCACAGTTTTGTCCTGAACCAGTCCAAATGCACTGGTGTTGGTGAACTACAAATACCTTCTAGATCAGAGTCCCTGACTCCAGAGTGAAATCGTGTCCTTCTGCAAACTTTCATAACTTCTTCCCTTCATCTATGGAAAGCTCTTAGGCTAGGAAACATGTCTGTCAGTTGGTTTGGGGTAATTACCCCCTGCATGCCTCTTTCTGCCTCCACATCTCCAGCATTGCCGCCCACCCAGAGCCCTCAGTCAGCACAGCTCCCAAACCAACTGCTCCAGGGCCCGAGGCAACGAGAAACTGGTTCTCTACTTTTACGTCTCCATTTCACCCACCCTCTCTTCCCAGGAAGATTTATAATCCCTATTCTTTGTCCCTTTTGGTCTCCTTTTGGAAATATCCCTGTAAACTAGGTCTTACCGTTTTTTAATCCTTTTACTAGAAAAAAAATAGGAAGATAAAGTGCCTTTATAAACCTCAGCTTCATTGCCTCCCTGGTCATAACCCCAGACCATTCAAAATTTTTTGGCTTCTAGAAATCTGAGTAACTTCACTCAATATCCGATTCCAGTGCTACACCCTTCGTCCTAATCTGTCTCTCTTCCTTTCTTCTATGTTTCAACTTTTCTGATATTGTCTGCACCCAATTCTTGCACACCAGAAACCATTACTTCTTTGCTTTGATCTTTAAAGCTTTTGTCTCAACACTTTGTATTAAAGATGCAATATAAAAATTAATTGCCTCGTATCATGGGAAGCCAACTATTTAAAGTGCTGTCAACCAGCGTTATTACAATGAACGTGATAATAAAGTTTAAGATGAGTCATGTAAAGCCAAATTGCAAATGTACTCAGATGAAAGAGTCAGCAGGAGGTACAACCAAGCCTTGTAATGAAGGGATAGAACAGATGACGACATCTTAGAAATCCCATTTCTTTCTGGCCAGATCCAATTTGAAATAATAATAGGTCTCTCCAAATCCAACCAAGTTCTCTCTTTATTTTGGCTCAGGTGATGAAGACCTAAAATGCATGTATCTTTTGCCACTGTAAATATTCAAAAAAAAAAAGAAAAGGACACTCAAAAGGTGTCCTTTGCACCATATTGATACATATCTCTCTACCACTTGTCACAAGATACTTGTCAACTCCTTTTCCTAGTCACCAGAAAGAAGTATTTGGCTAATGAGAATATAATGATATGCGATTCCCCCAAAAGAAACACACTACTCATGACTGTTAGTAGTCACTAGAATCAGAGTTAGAAATTCTAAGTTTTAGACCTGACTGTTATAAGGAGACCTTGATCAAATCATCTAAACTTGTCTGTGCCAGACGTTCCTCATTCGACAAAGGGAAATTAAAAACATAAAAATTAAACAAAGCAACCTCTTGTCCTATCTGTCTTATGAATTTACTGAGAACCACTAATGAGCTGGTAGCTGTGAACATGTCTTGAAAAGTACAAGGTGTCTTACATGATTCTTGCTCTCATTATTATTTATAGATTTCTGGCCTTCTTCACCTGGAGAGGTTACCTGAAGTTTCCTTACTCCCTCCTCCTCAGAAAGGGGGCAGCGTTGTAAATTTAATGTATATGAAAACAATCTGGCCTGACATGACTGAACAGGAATGAGACGTTGAACTGATTTAGGATTCAATGTTCTCTCTGACTCTGTACCCTGTAATTACAGCGAGCTATAAACCACAGTGTAGCATATTTGCTATGAGCATTCTAGTAAATAACATAGAATTATAGGGCTGCAAGAGCCCTCAGAGATCATCTAGTCCAACCCTTTCATTTTACAGATGAGGAAACTGAGGCCCAGAAAGGTGAAGAGGTTTGCCTGAGGTTATCCAAGCAGTTAATAGTGATGCTGGACTAGGATGCAGATTCCTGATTCCTTGTCTAGTGATCTTTCTTGTTTTAAAGTCTACTCATTGACCTCACATTATTCAGTGAACTGATGTGTTGAGACAAATACCCATTTAGAGATTCCTATCATAGTCACTGCCCACTTCATTTGTCTATCACCAACACACATCTGTCACTTAATAGTGGCAAGAATTCCTCTTTTCTTGTTGACTTCCATTATAAAATCAGAGAAATATTTTCCTGGAAAGGTCTCCCTAATAGGTTGAGTTGATGATGTCTCCTCGGTGATATTATCTCTCCCTTGGAGGCAGACACATTAGCACATTGAAAAGACTGCAGGATTGGATTTAGAAAACTCTGGATCTGAGTCTTGGTTCCACTTTTTGATAGCTGAGATCTTGAGAAAGCAATTTTCTGAGTTAGTGTCTTTCTGAGCAATTGTCTTTGTCTGGAGAATGCCATAATGGCTCAGAAAACATATTGTAAATTATGAAGTATGGAATAAATATTGGTGAGTATTGCTTTAAAAGCAAAAAAAAAAAAACTCAGTGTGTAGCAAACTGCACAAGTAACATGTCTTAAGAAATTCTTGTTCCAATATGCTACCTGATGACTTTGGTAGCAACTATAGGAAATCAGCAGGCTTTTTTTGCCTGTTGGTACCCACACAAAGTTTCTTTCTCCATTCTCATGTTTTGAGATTCCCTCCTCTGCTGCCAGCCACTTACCCCATTTCTGTTTCTGAACTACCAGAATTTTTCCTATGCCCTGGGATGAACTGACTTTTTTTTTTTTTTTTAACCATTCTCAAGATTTACCAATTGTTCAAAGTTAACTCTACAGGTTGTATATTTTGGTTAACACCTTTGGTTGTTAACTGAAAGGCTGAAGGTTTGAGTTCACCCAGAGGCACCGTGGAACAAAGCCTTGGAAATCTACTTCCAAAAAATCAGCCATTAAGAAGCCTATGGTGCACAGCTGTACTGTGACACACTTGGAATAGCCATGAGTTGGAATCAGCAGCAGCGACTAGAGCAGTAAAGTAAGGGAATGGTGACTTATGGAATTGGTCACAGTTCTTGGCTTGCAAATGACAGAAACCCAAGTCACACCACCTTACAAAAAAGGGAGGAGCTCTAGTGGCATAGTGGTTAAAGCATTCAGCTGCCAACCAAAATGTTCATGGGAGAAAGATAACGCAGTTTGCTTCCATAAAGATTTACAGCCTTGGAAAGCCTATGGGGCAGTTCTACTCTGTCCTAAAGGTTTGCTATGAGTTGGAATCAACTCGATGGCAGTAGGTTTAGTACCATAAAAGGAGATCACAGAATTGAAGGTAAAACTGAATAACTGTCTGCAGAAACAATAAACAAACCAGCTTCAGGAGCCTCGGGGATGAGAACTAGGGTGTCTGGCTTCCCATATCCCATTGTACTTCTCTCATATGTTGGCCTCACTCTCTCCCACTGCAGGCAGGCCTCTCCCACCCCACCAGAGATATAATTGAAGCTTATGGCTACATCGCTTCATCACTAGAGAGAAGAGTGACTTATCTTTCCCAGTTCCAGTTTGAAAATACTAGAGAAAGTGACCTAGAGTGACAGAGCTCAGGTTCTACACCACAAGACTTGGTATATAACTTAAGTGTACCCTTTTAACCTGCAACCAAAATTATTGGTAAAAAGAAGGGAGTGTTTTTTCCAAAAGAAATGCAGTCAGAAATGAGAGATGTAGATCAACTTTTTCATAGCCACACTTTTCTCCAATGAAAATAGAATCTTTCACTAAAACAAACACATGTAACCACTAAGGATCCTTGAGGGTATGGTGGAATTCTTACCTTTCACACCTAAGACCCACGTTTGATTCTTGGCCAAGGCACCTCAAATACTGCTACCTCTCATTTGTCAGTGGAGGTTTGCATGCTATCATGATGCTGAACAGGTTCAGTGGAGCTTCCAGAGTAAGGCAGACTAGGAAGAAAGATCTGGTGACCTACTTCTAGATATCAGCCAATAAAAACCTTATGGATTACAACAGTCTTATTCTGTTGCATATAATGTTGCCATGAGTCAAGGCTAACTTGAAGGCACCTAACAACAACTTAAGGAGCTCTGGTAGCATAGTGCCTAGGGCACTTGACTGCTAACCAGAGGACTGGTGGTTCAATCCCACCAGCCACTCCTTGAAAGGAAGATGGGACAATCTACTTCCATAGTGATACTGCCTCAGAAACCCAAGGAGGGGTCGCTATGAGTCAGGTCCAACTCAATGGCACATAACAACAACAACTAAATATTATTACATTCAAATCTCACCCTTGAAAAAGTAACACATAAAGAAATAAAAACACCTAGCTATAATAAAATATATTTGTTATGAATCTATCATATCAATGTTGTTGTTGTTGTCATTAGGTATATTAGAGTCAGTTCCAACTCATAGTGATCTTATATACAACAGAATGAAATAGTGCCCAGTCCTGTGGCTGTGTCTGAGCCTGTTGTTGCAGCCACTCTGTCCATCCATCTCATTTAGGGTCATCTTTTTCACTAACCCTCTAATTTACTGAACATGATGTTCTTCTCCAGGGACATGTCCAAAGTATCTGAGATGAAGTCTTGCAATCCTCACTTCTAGGGAGCATTCTGGATGTTCTTCTTCCAAGATATATTGATTTGTCTTTCTGAAAGGCCACAGTATACTCAATATTCTCTGCCAACACCATAATTCAGATTCATCTATTCTTCTTTGGTCTTTTTAGCCATTATCCGGCTTTTGCATGCATATAAGGTGATTGGAAATACCATGCCTTGGGGCAGGCACATCTTAGTCCTCAATGTGATATCTTTGCTTTTGAACACTTTAAAGAGACCTTTACACAAGATTTGCCCAATGCAATATGCTGCTTGATTTCTTGACTGCTAGTTCCATGGGCATTGTTGTGGATTCAAGTAAATGAAATCCTTGACAACTTCAATATTCCCCAGTTATCATAATGTTGCTTATTGGTCCAGTTGTGAGGATTTTTTTTTTTTTTTTATGTTGAGGTATAATCCATACTGAAGGCTATAGTCTTTGATTTTCATCAGTAAATGCTTCAAGTCCTCTTCAATTTCAGCAAGAAAAGTTGTGTCATCTACATATTGTAGGTTGTTAGTGAGTCTTCCATTAATACTGATGCTGACTGCATTCTTCTTCATTAGTCCAGCTTCTTGGACTATTTGCTCATCATACAGATTTAATAAGATGATGAAAGGATACAACCCTGAAACACACCTTTCCTGATCTAAAACCATGCAGTATCCCCTTGTTATGTCCAAACAACTGCCTCTTGGTCTATGTGCAAGCTCCCCATGAGTACCATTAAATGTTCTGGAATTTCCCTTCTTTGAAATGTCATTCATAATTTGTTATGATCCACACAGTCAAATGCCTGAAGATAATTAAAAAATGGCTGCAGTAGTACATCGAAAAGGAACTGCCAGAAATTCAAGCTGGATTCAGAAAAGGATGTGGGATGAGGGATACCATTGCTGATGTCATATGAATCTTGGCTGAAAGCAGAGAATACCAGAAAGATATTCACCTGTAACACAGCAATAATTCGTAGCAATCTAACAGCTATGCTGTACAATTGTATTTGGATAAATCCCTTTAGAAGGATCATACTGAGTGTGCCATTTTCCCTTCCACCTTGTCTTTCTGTTTCTTACCTACATCCTTTGCATCAAGTGAATCAAATACATGTTTGTAGATTCAGTCATAGTTCTAAGACTACTCATTGAATTACAATTGAACTATAGGCAGGCAGTTTCCCCTTACATGAATGAAAGCGCTGACTTTGACTTGCCTTCCAGAACAGAGGCACTCAAGCCTTAACATGTGTAAGAATTACCTGGACAATGTGTTACCAATGCCGATACCCTAACCCAGTGGTTCCCAAACTTGTCAGCACATTGGAATCACCTGGGGAAACTTTTAAAAATTCCAAAGCCCAGGCCACACCCCAGGCCAATTAAATAACAATTGCTGGGGGTGGCATACAGGCATCAGTAGCTTTTGAAGCTCCCCATATGATTCCAATGTTCAGACAAGTTTGGGAACCACTACCCAGAGTTCTCAAACCTGCCTGCACACTAGAATCACCCAGACAGTTTAAGAAAATAAAAAATGCTTGGGACACACCAAAAAAAAAAAAAAACTTGAGCCCCAGCCTAAACCAATTAAATTCATCTTTGCGGAGGGAGAATGCGATGATTGGACATAGCAGATTTTTAAAAGCTCCTCCAGTTGACTGTTCTTAACACACCCCCAGAGATTCGAGTTGAGTAGATCTGCACTGGAACCCAGAGATCAACTGATTCTGACTGAAGGTCTGAACCTCTGAGAAACATTTCACATAGACTTGGGCTATTCAAAGTGTGGTCCCTGGATCATCAGTGCTAGTATCTCCTTGGAGTTTGTTAGAAAGGCAAAATCTCAGGCCCAACCTTCACTTGCTGAATCAGAATCTGTATTTTAACAAGATCCCTGAGGGAATTCATGTGCAAATTAGACTTTAAAGATCACTTGCCTGGACGTTAGTCGAATATTGGAATCACCTGGGAACTTTTAAAAGCATACTGCTGAGGTATCTGTCCACCAGAGATTTTGATCTAATTGGCTTGAGGTGTGGCTGGGGCATCCAGATTTTTTCAAAAGTAGCCAAAGTTGAGAACCACTTCTAGAACTTTGCTCTCTTCCAAATGATAATTACTCAATTGTTTCAGTTGAGCTGAAAATTTTTACTCTGTAAAAAATGTTTACAGTTATGGTATGCTGCCCTTAAATTGCACTGGAAAATTCTGTTGGTAACAGTCACAATAAGTCACAGTGCCTAGGCTCACACTTTTCTAAATCCATAACAACAAAGCAATAGAAAAATGTAAGGAAAAAAAAAAAATTTACCCAAATGGTGTCCACCTACTGTTATTCCTTCATTTCTAACATGATTAACTTTTTTAAAGATTATTCCCCGGCTCATTCAACACACATGTGAAAATCATCACCATTAAACCATATAGAGCTATTAATTACAAAATTTGTGGGAGGGCTTATTAATATATTTCAAAGTTCACATTCAGTCCCCTGAAAAAAATTATATATAATGATGGCATAGAACTAATTAGAAACAAAAGCTTATCATATGCCCTTCTCTTTGCTTTGTAATGGTGATATGATGCCTGCAGAATGCCATCAGAACCCAACAAGGGATGATACCAGGCACTGTATGCAGCACCACAAGTGCCAAGCACATAGTAGGTGCTCAATTAATGTCCTTTTCTCTCTCCTCAGAACACATACAACCTTCTGTTTGTGTTTCTTGTGATATTTAACTCATTCAATCTGAATTACTCTCATTGGTGTATTTGTCTCATTCTGTCCTTTTTGATTGAGTCTGGAGGTTTCTTGCAAAGAGAGAACATGTTTTACTTATCAACCTACCCCTTGTACCTAGACAAGCATAGAAATGACCCAGTGAAGCATATGGGTGGGTGGAAATATATTTTTTGGACAATTATCCTTAAGAAGTGAGCTGACATTCTCCTTATAAAGGTATTTAGACAGATTTTTGTCAATGTTATCATCAGTCCCTGCTGAGTCAATCCATTAAGCATGTCTCTCTACTGTCAGTTCTGATCTAAGCCAGGTGAGCCTGCTGTGTTTACAGCTACAAACATCTGAGCACCACCAATTTTTCTTATAATATTCACTATCTTCTGCAGACCCACTACATAAAGCAGAGAAAATCAATGTCCATTGAGCCAGGCATCAGGCAGAGGGCCAGGACCACATGCTGGTCACTGAAGCTTCCCCAATTTTTTTTTCTCCTATTCCAAACTTTAAAATAACGTTGGCTGCCTTATAGGACACTAGAAACATCTTTAAACCTCCTGTAAGCACTTAGCCCTGGTCTTCCAATAGGAATAAGCATCTAACAGCATTAAGGGAAGAACTATGGATACTTTTCCTTCTAGGAAAAGAAGACAACATAGAAAGAGGAAAGTATAGAGAGGCATACAGAGCCCTGGTGCTATAGTGGTTAAGCACTGCAAAACTGTCAGCAGTTCAAGCCCATGAGCTGCTTGGCCAAGAGAAACTTGTGGCAGTCTGCTTCCATAATGATAAAACCAAAACAAACCCAGAAACCCTACAGGGTAGTTCTCTATCCTATAGGGTCACTGTGAGTCAGAATCGATTTGATGACATTCCTTTGAAACAACTTTCTTATGTTTGTCTGGCTCCTCTGGAATAATCAAAGCTGAGACTCTGAGACTCAGGTTGAGGCATAAAGTATAAGCAAAAATGAAAAGGAGGATCCATTAGTCAGAATGGCTTTGGCTATCCTGGTAATCAATAAATCCTGAAATCTCGGTGGCTAAATATGAAAAAGATTTGATTCTCCCATAAAGTCTGATGGAGAAGATGATTCTGGAAGGACATCTCTCCTCCATCTGGTAACTCAGGCACTCAGGTTGCTTCCATCTCTGATGAGGTAAACTTAACATATGGCTTCCAGGGTTGCTAAGTTAGGGGAAGTATGGACTGTAAGTTCAGATGTAATATCTTTAAGGATAAGATGTGGGAAAAGATTACAGCTCTTAGGCCTACATCCCACTGGTAAGAACCAGTCACATGGTCCCAATCCAACTGGAAAAGAGGCTAGGAACTGGAGTCACCCAGTATGCTCAGGAAGATGAAGATGAGGAAGATTAAATGGGATTCACTGAACATGTAGCACTGTCTTTATCACGGAGAGATATGAATTAGATTGTCCAAAAAGGGGGGGGGGGTGGTGGCCTGTAAGAACAGATTTTTAACTACTTCATGCATGTGTTTCAAAAATTAATAGATTCTTTGTGTCCCAAGTGAAAATTGTATTACATCAACTTTTCTAAAAATGCAGACTTGGCCACCTGGAAAGTTTCACTTCATTAGCACCTGGTCTGCAGCTATCTTGGGAGCAATTGAAGCAGAGAAAAGTCTCTCTCAAATGGATTTTTGTCAGTTCATTTGGAAAACACTTTGGGTCCCTTGGGAGATAGCAAAGATAAAATCTGTTCCTGACATTCCTCCTCCTAGGCACATTCTATGGACTTTCCAGGGTCAGGGGAAGGAGCAGCCTGTCCAAAGTCATCAGCCAGGTCACTGTGTTGGACACAGGATGAGAATCAATATGTGGCTGCTTGTGCTTTTCCTATGCACACAGGAGGTCAAAAGACCTTTTCATTAGACAATGGTCCCCTTGCAGGTATGCCTTGGATTGGGGGTAGGGGTGGCTAAACAGGGTCAAGCAATTTGACTAAATCTTCTAAAACAGAATTCTTCACTAAGCCAAGTCAACAAAACAGATGTGGTTCTTCCATTAGCCTTTATTTGTTGTAATTGCCCACTAATGCACCTTTTAAAGAATTAAGGGCACATTAGCCTGGAGTCTTGCAACAAACCCAACAAGTTTGCCAGGTTGTTGTGCTGTCATGACACTGCAGATGCAAATTAAAACCTACATGTGTTTTAAAAGAAAGATTGATTAGAATTCAACTGAAGAGAAACCCTATGGTAAGCTTGTATCCTATGAATTTTAAGAAGTATCCCTGATTTCTAGAATTTAATCTCCTTTTATCATGACACCTTCAGACATCAGTTTTATCTTACGGAAGGAATACAAGTTCTAGAGACACAGAGAGGAGCCCTGGTGGCACAATGGTTAAAGCACTCGGCTACTAACTGAAAAGTCAATGGTTCCAACTTACCAGCCACTCAGTGAGAGAAAAATGTGGCAATCTGCTCCATAAAGTCTGAAGTCTTGGAAACTCTATGGGGCAGTTCTACTCTGTCCTACAGGGTTGCTATGAGTTGAAACTGACTCAATGACAATCGGTAATGGGAGTGACACACAGACCTTGATTTTATTTCTCTTCCTGCCACTTAACAACTAAGGAAACTTCAGAAATCACCAAGCCTTTAAAAAATTAAGTTTCTTTGTCTGTACAATGGACTGCAAGCCCTCCTTGGGTTTCCAAGGCATTATCACTATGGAAGTAGATTGCCCAACCTTCCTTCCAAGGAGTGGCTTATGGGTTTGAACTACCAGCCTTCTGATTAGCAGTCAAATGCCTTATGCACTACGCCTCCAATGTTCCCAATGATGGTATAGTTGAGTCAAAGGTTGTTTTGAGGATTAAGTGAGATAACTATATAAATTAAAGAGTCCAGTTGCCATCTAGCTGATTCTGACTCATGGTAACTTGGCATATAATAATAATAATAATAATAATAATAATAAACCAAATACAATGCCATGGAGTTGATTGTGACTCATCGCAATCCCCATTGGGTTTCCAAGGCTGTAAATCCTTATGGAAGCAGATTGCCTCATCTTTCTTCTGCAGAGCAGTTGGTAAGTTAAAACCACAACATTTTTTTGGTTAGCAACCAAATTCCTTAACCACTACACCACCAGAGCTCCTTTGGCATATAACAGGTGCTCAGAAAATAATTTCTCTCCACACATCCCTTCCCTTCCCTCTGACAAATATTTTTTAAATAATATTTCAATGTGCCTAGTGGATTGCTTTTCCTCACTTTCTTCTACCACTCAGTAGATAAACTCTACAGAGCACTAAACATGTAAATAAGAAGTAGAAATGTGATCGATAATAGTTTCAACTATCAGAGTTTAATTTTGGCTAAATTATTTGATCCTTATTAATACATGTCCTTGTGGAAAATTTTTAGTCTCCTTTCTCTAAGCATATCTACCTTACATACAAATTTAATATGTTGAAACGTTAATAAAGTTCCTTTATTAAGCTTCTATGCCTGAAGCAATGTATGAGAGATTCCTAGGAGGTCGATGTCATGCATGGACTGGGGTAAATATGTAGAAGAAATTATCAGCATGAGCTCTCTGAGGGCTCCTGGAATTATGCAACCAGAAGAATCAATGACACAGCAAATGGAAGGTCCTTGATTGGTACAAATGGTTTGTGCTTGACTGCTAACATAAAGGATGGTAGAGCAAACCCATCTCACAGTGCCATGGAAAACAAGCCTAGCAATCTGCTTTCATTAAGATTCCTATTATTAGGTGTCATCAAGTTGATTTCAATTCATAGCTACTTGATGTGGCAGAGTATGGCAGAACTGCCCATAAAGTTTTCTAGGCTGTAATCTTTACAGCAGCATCTCAGCCAGTTCTTTCTCCTAGGGAGCCATTGAGTAGGTTTGAACAATCAACCTTTTGGTTACCAGCCAAGAGTTTAACCATTGTGTACCAGGGCTCCTCCATTACATTACAGCCAAGAAAACCCTATGGCATGGCTCTACTCTGTCATAATGAATTGGAATCAAGTCAACAGCAACTAACCAAAACAACACAAACCCTAGAGACTCAAGCAGTTGTAACTTATAGAGCTGGTATACAAAAATAAATATCATTATTTGCTGGAAATCTTGAATTACCAAAATATTTAGGAATAGAATTGTCTAATTAATTTCATTTATATCTAATTGCAAGTCAACTGTTGTTGTTGTTGTGTGCCATCGAGTCGGACCTGACTCATAGCGACCCCTCCTTGGGTTTCTGAGGCAGTATCACTACGGAAGTAGATTGCCCCATCTTCCTTCCAAGGAGTGGCTGGTGGGTTTGAACTGCCAGCCTTCTGGTTAACAGTCAAGTACCTTAGCCACTATGCTACCAGAGCTCCTGCAAGTCAACTAGGAAAACCCTATTTTTTGCTCTACCTTTGTTGTTGAAATCTTTGTGTAAATAAGCAGGATTCCTAAACAGTGTTAAAGCCTGGCTCTCCTAAGAATACATTTTTCCTAAGAGAAGAAAGGCATGGTTAAGGGCAAGATACTTGGACTAGAAGTCTCCACACCTGGAATCTGCCCTTAGATTTTTCACCAATGCAGTCACTTTGGCTCTCTGATTCTCAGTTCCCAATGAGATACATTCATTTATTTATAATAAATATTCTGGGGGAAAATTCAGAAATAAAAATTCTGGCAAAAATATAATGAAAGGAGGAAACGTCCTTAATTGACAGCTATTGAGGTTCTATATATCATTCTAGGAACTGTGATTTGTATTGTCATCATTATTATGTCTGAAAGTCACCCATGTTTGGTGCAGGGCTTTTTGCTTCAGTATAACTCATATTAATAAAGAGTTGAAATTCACCCAAATTATCTACATGTTTAAAATATACAAGTTCAGATCTCTAAATGTCTCCCTTTCCACAACTCCTTTATGGGAAAACTGGATTCTTTTTGCATATGTTATGTTTTGCATAAGAGCTCTGGTAGCATAGTGCCTAAGGCACTTGACTGCTAACCAGAGGCTGACAGTTCAAACCCACCAGCCACTCCTCAGAAGGAAGGCTGGACAATCTACTTCCATAGTGGTACTGCCTCAAAAACCCAAGGAGGGGTCACTATGAGTCAGGGCTGACTCAACAGCAAATAACAACAACAACATTTTTAATATATTGTCATCTATTGTGTACTGTAACTCTGGAGTCTGGTCACGTATTAAACTTGGGCTTGAGCCATGAGACACCAAGGGTAAACTTGTATAAGATGTCTTTTGGAGGCTAACTTTCTGTGAGGTGGCTTGTCTCCAGACTCTGCCCCATATTCATAAAACCAAACCAAACTCACTACCATCAAGTCTTTTCCAACTTATAACAACCCCTCCTTGGGTTTCTGAAGCAGTATCTCTACGGAAGTAGATTGCCCAATCTTCCTTCTGCGGTGTCACCGGTGGGTTTGAACCACCAGCCTTCTGGTTAGCAGTCAAATACCTTAGGCACGACTCCGTATATTAAATGATGTAAAAACAAATCCAATCACATATGCTCTCTTAGGAACTGTTAGACAGCAGAAAATAGCAGGCAACAATGGATCACTGTTTCAAGGGTGATAAAATGACCCAATTACTAAAGATGGAAGCCCTTTGAGCTGGAATCATATCCTAAAGATATAACACAAATACAGCACAAAAAGGGAAAACTCCAGATCAAAATCTCTCACAAACTTAAGCACAAGGATCCGCCATAAAATAATAACATTTTGAACACATCAATGTATAAAAAGAATAACACACCATAACCAAGTGGGATTTCTTTCAGATATGCAAGGCTGATTCAACATTTGAAGTTAATCAATGTAATCTGTTAACAATAGGGAAAAAAGAGAAAAAGAAAAAAATCACACAAGTATAAGAGTCAATACTGAAAATGAATTTGACAAAGTTCAACACTCACCAATGCTAAAACCTTGCAACATACTAGGAATACAGGGTAACTTCCTCAGCCTCATAAAGAGCAACTATAAAAAACTTACAGCTAAGATCATACTTAGTAGAATGACTGAATGCTTTCCTTGTAAGATCAGGAAAAAGGCAAAGATGTCTGCTCTCATTATACTTAACATAGTACTGGAAATTCTAGCCAGAGCAATAAGACAAGACAAAGAAATAAAGAGCATGTAGATTGGAAATAAATAAATAATAAAACTATCTCTGTTTGCAAATGACATTGTTGTCTCCATGAAAACTCCAAAAATCTACAATAAGACTCTTAGAAAAAATGAGTGCATTTACTAAAATCACAGGTGCATTCAATGAGTTTTATAAATTCTTTCTGGCCCTGGGTTTGCAGTTCTCCTAAAATGATTAACTGGGTGACAATCTTGCAAGGGATTGGTCCATTTATTACCCATAGAAGGGATTGGTCAATTTACAAAACCCACACCCTGAAATTGACAAGGAGTTTTTCTATATAAGTGGCTGTGATGGTTATATTTGTATGTCAACTTGGCTAGGCCTGGTTGAATGGCTGGGCACCTGGATGTAATATTCCCCATGATGAGACTCGTAATCAACTCCATGGTGGAATCTACTGGGAGCAGCTGAGTAGCTGCCTTTGGTTATGTGGTCTGCTTTCTGTATATAAGGAGAAGCTTTGAGAATGGTCTCTAGCTAATGGAACGCAGGACCCTGCACGTAGCTATTTCACTCTTCAGCAGCAACCTGCCATGCTTTGCTGACCTTGGGACTTACAGTGGACTTGAATTAATGGCCTGCCGTGTGTTTTGGTAACATCAGGACTGTGCCTTTTTACTTGTCAACCTTGGGGCTTCTCAGCCTCAGCAGCCAGCAGCTGTCTGAGTGAAGAAACACCTCTAACTCCAGTGGGCCGGGAGAAGGAGGTAGAGCTGGACCCCAAGGTTGAGGGGCTTTCACCCAGCCCCTAAAGCCTGGCACTTTGAACTTGGACTTAAAGCCTCCAAACTGTAAGAATAAACTCCTGTTTGTTAAGGCCATCCCATTTGTGGTATATTTCTTGTCAGAGTGGCACTAGGTAACCAGAACAGGGGCCACTCTCACAGAGGTTTGGGGGGCTTTCTGATGAAAGCCAGGAGAAAAGCATGTCCTTTAGACATAGGGCCCTGTGCTGAGAACTTCCTAGAAGAGCTATAATACAGGTCAAGGCCTATAACACTGAACTAGTAACACTTACTCAGCTGATAATAGTGAAGACTGAGAGAAACGGTGTCAAGCAGAGAAGAGCCAAACAGCAAAGAAAGTGCAGCAGTGGTAAGAGTGACCACTAGAGCAGCAGATGGCTATAGTGGGTGAGTTGGCTCATGGAGACTACTGTGGTAGGCACAGTCAGCCTATGGAGTGGAGGAGGATGACTCCAGGAAGTCACCAACAGAGCTGAGGCTTGTCCAGATGCTGCACAGGAGTTACCTATATAATGGTTTTGCCTCAAGGGCTATGGTAATGCTGGCCTAACCCTAGCACTGGTCTAGGGTTGTCCCAAAGATGAAAGTTGAGAGCCAGACCAGCAAGCATAGGGAGCCAGGCTTGACCAAGAAAAGACATGGAGAGAGAGCAAGAGAACAAGCACTGTCTCATTGCGCCCAACCTGACTTCATGGTACACCTGCTGAGAAACAGAGAGAGATACCTGCTGACACCTAGTCCATGACATGCTTGCCCAGTAACCAGAAAGAGACATAAGTACATGAGAAGAGTGAACAGTTCCCTTTCTAGATATAAGTGGATTCCTCTGCTATGATGTTAAGTGGGATATTCATGAGATGGAAAGGACCAGCTCACCTCAAATCTATTGCTGTTGTTTAATTGTTTGCTTTCTACATATAATCTGTTTGTGTTGTTTCCTATTTGCCTTGTATAATAATAGTAATGGCTTTCAACTGTCAACACAGTTTATGTGTTTTGCATACACAACACAATCAGATTGGACAGTAGAGTCTTCATTCTAGCAGTCTCATGATTGCTTGGGATTTAGAGGTACAACCTGTGTTTGTATACACACATGTATACACATGTGCACACAGTTTAACAGGAAACAAGATGTACACACAAAAATTAATTCTATTTCTATATACTAACAATGGGCAAGCTCAAAGTGAAATAGAGCAGTACCATTTACAATTTCTCCAAAGAAAATTAAATAATTAGGGATGGATTCAACAAAAACTGTAAAGAGCCTATAAACTCAAAATTTAAAAATGCTCATGAAAAATCACAGAAGACTTAAATAAATGGAGAGAGTTTCCATGTTCAGTGATTGGAAGACTCAACATAGTAAAGCTGTCAATCCTACTCAAATTGAACTATAGGTATTAAGAAATGACTGTCAAAATCTCAGTAAAGTTTTTTTGTAGAAATAGACAAGCTTAACTCTAAACTTTATATGGAAAGACAAAGGCCTTAGAATAGTCAAAACAATTTTTAAAAAGAAAAACAAGGTAGGAGAAATAATTCTTCTCAATATTAAAACTTACAATGTAGCTATAGTACTCAAGATACTGAAAGAACCCTGGTAGTGTAATAGTTAAGCACTTGGTTGCCAACCAAAAGATTGGCAGTTCAAGCCCACCCCATGTCTCCACTAGAGAAAAGGCTTGATGATCCATCTTGTATAGATTACAGCCTAGAAAACCCTAGTTCACCTCTGTCACATCAGGCCACAATGATTAGGAAACTGACAGCACCTAACAGCAATCATGTTGTGAAGATGGCCAAGGACCAGGCACTGCTTCATTCTGTTGTACATGGAGTTGCTATGAGTTGGAGCCAACTCTACAGCACTTAATAATAACAATCAAGTCAGTGTGGTGCTAGTATTGGTTTAGTCACACAGATAAATGGATCCGAGTAGAAGATCCATAAATAGACCCACAAAGATATGCCCATTAAATTTTTGACAAAAGAACAAAAGCAATTCAATGGAGTAAAGATAGCCTTTCCAACAAATGGTACTAGAAAACTGAACACCCATAAAGCAAATAATTAATCTACATATTAACCTAAACCTCGTGTCACTCAATCTAAAGGTACTTACCTGGGCCATAGCAATAAAAAAAAAGTAAAATTTTAAAACTCTTTGAGACATGTCTTTCATCTACCTGCCCCAGGTGGAATTTTAAGGAGAGAACAAACTATTACTGAGTATGGTACAACTTGAGTTTAAAGAAAACTGGTCCAATAGTTGCAGGGGACATCAAGCTCAATTGTCATATCATACTATACAAAACACTGTTCCACCTCCTACTTTGGTGAGTCTAGATGCAATGATGGGTCTCTCCTCGTCCAGAGCAAAGAAGAATGAAGAAAACCAAAATTCATGGAAACAATTAGTGCTAGCAACTCGTACACCATCTGATCTGCAGCCTATACAACTATGAGACCAGAAGAACTAGATGGTGCCCAGCTACCACTGTCATCCACTTAGAAGGGGATCTGTGTAAGAGATCCTTGATAGAGAGGGAGAACAATGTGAAACAAAACTCAAAATCATTTGGAGAAAAAAAAAAAAAAAGGAGGGACCAGGTTTGCTCATCCGATAGAGCCTGGTAGAACCACTGAGAGTATGGCCCCTAGCTGCCCTTCAGATCTGGAATTGTACCCACACCTGTCATTTCCAGCCAAACAAAAGACAGGCATATAAGTTGAACATTTACCTCAAGTAGATACACTCCTTGGAGAGAACAATCATGGGAGAAAGAAGGGGTGCTTATGCACAGGGAGACAGCTCAGGAGGCAGGAGTGCATGGAGAGATGGACACTAGGAAGAGGTAACTATGGGGAGGAAGTGGGAGGGGAGCTATTGCTTTGTGGTAAACTGTGGTCAATGTCATGAGACAAAAGTGTATGTGAACTGCTGTATGGAAAGTGAATTTGCTCTGGAAATTTTCACTCAAATCACAATGTAAAAAAAAAAAAAAAAACTGGTCCAGGGAGGTTAGAAGATGGTGAACTAGGCACATACACTCTCCGGACCCTCTACAACAAAGACTAACAGAAACAATAGCTATGGATGACAATCCTGGATCTCAGAGCCTCAAAGGAACAAATAAAGAAATAAATACTGGTGAGAGGAAGAGACTGAGCAAAAACAGTGAACAAGGAGCAGTAAACTGCCAACCAGCAGAGCAGAGCCATTCTGAATGCAAGCAGCTTTCCTTCCCATCAGAGCAATAACTGATTCCACTTGCCCAATACTGCACAAGAACCCAATTAAATGATTAGGTAACTAGAGATTTGGGAGGTAGTAACCCTACCCAGCCATACCCATCCACACCTGATGGCCCACCTACTGAGAAAGTACCATCACCCACTCCAGCACTACTGGATTGATGACAGACAGCAGCCAACACTCATGCAGCCTGCCCTCAGCTGCCCTACACAATCCATGATCAGAGACTCATGCCCACATATCCACATGCTATCAAATCCACCTGGAGACAGGTGGTGAATGCCCCAGTGCTGCCAAACCAGTGACCAGAGTAACTTGCTCATCCTGTTGCCTGGATATATTAAAACAGAACAAAACAAAAAATAATAGTGAAACATATCAACATACAATCAACAAATTAATACAATAAGACTACAAGATCTCAGAGATAACAGACAATTTCAAATCACAAAAGGAAAAAAAGAAAGGACAAGATGGCTCAAACACGTGACCAAATCACAGAGCCAGAAAATTTTCTAGAAGTAGAAAAGCTAGTGGAATTATTTGATTAGGAGTTCAAAATAATTATATTTTGAACTTATATTTAAGTAAGTTACCTTCAATGGTAACTTCAATGGGTTGAGAGAAAGTTTGAGGAAACCATAGAGAAAATCAAGCAAAACACAGAGTAAGTCCTAGAAAAATTAAAAAAAAAAAAGAAAGAAATTTATAAACTAAATGGAATATTAGAAACCATACGAAAACAACAAATAGAAATCCAGAAGATTAATGCCAAACTTCAAGAAAGAGATAACACATTGACATGACAAAGAAGTAGAACTGAATCTATGGAATACAGAATTAACAAGATTGAAGACAATTCTCTCAACACTGATCTGTAGAACAATCCTGGGGAGTGAGGGGATGAAGAAAGCCTAAGAATCATTTGGGACATGATTAGGTGGAAAAACTTACATGTGATTGGAATTCCATACAGGAAGAGACATGTATATATATATATATCACCAAGAAAACTGTAGATTTGTTGGAAGAGAACTTGACTAATATCATAAAAGATGAGAAGACACACATGCAAGAAGCTCAATAAACCCCAACAGACCTCAAAAGAAAATCACCAAGACATATCATAATCAAACTATCCAAAACCAAACACAAAGAAAGAATCCTAAAAGCAGCTCAGGAGAAATGAAAAGCCCCCTAAAAGAAGAAGCAATAACACTAAACTCTGATTTCTCATCAGAAACCATGCAGACAAGAAGGAAATGGGATGACATATATAAAACATCCCCCCAAAAAAATTGCTAACCAAGAATTATATATCCAGCAAAACTGTCTCTCAAATATGATGATGAAATTAGGACATTCTCAGATAAACAGAAATTAAGAAAATTTTCAAAAACCAGACAAATCATTCAAGAATTACTAAAAGGAGGCCTCTAGACAGAGAATCACCAATGGCAGGCAATAATGGGAGACTAAGACATATGGCAATATCACCTGGAAATAAACCCAGATATAGAAGTATCAAAAAGAAATAAATCTACAACACTGAAAATAGGGAAGCAGAGATACCAATCTGTAAATTATAACTACAAAGCAAAAAAAAATGATGTAGTTACAGAACTGCCAAATGAAGAGAAATCCATATGATATCAGGATAGAATGGACTGCTTTAAACTTGGAAAGATAATAATAAAATACAGTGTGATCTCAAAGAAAATTAATAAAACTTCTCACCAAAATAAAAAAGAAGAAAATCATAGAGTCTGAGTAAAGTCTAAAATAAGAGCAATGAAGGAAATAATAAGAAAATCCATAAGCAAAACTAGCTCAGCATAGAAACATAATATGGAACAAAGAAACCATTGATGCCACAAAAAAAAAAAAAGAAAGAAAAAAGAAAAACCAGCAAAATGGCAGCAGTAAATTCATACCTATTGATAATTACACTGAATGTAAATGAATTAAATGCACCAGTCAAGAAACAGAGAGAAACAAAATGGATAGAAAACATGACCCATCAATATGCTTTCTGTAAGAGACACACCTTAGACACAAAAATGAGCTAAAAAAATCAAAGGATAAAAAAACATACGTTAAGCAAATGGCAATCAAGAAAGCGCAGGAATAGTAACCATAATTTCTGATAAAATAGACTTTAGGAAAAAATCTGCAATAGAGAAAAGGAAGGATATTATATAATGATTAAATGGTCAATCTAACAATAGGACATAACCATAATAAATATCCATGTACCCAATGAAAGAACCCCAAAATACATAAATAAAACTTTAACAAAATTGAAAAGGAAAATTGCCAACTACAAAATAATAGGATATTTTAATAGAGTATTTTTGATGAAGGACAGAACAACTACAAAGAAACTCCACAATGATACAGAAGATCTACACAACACAATCAACAAATTACACCTCACAGATGTATACAGAACATGCCACCAAACAATAGCACAACATATATTCTTTTCCAGTGCACATAAAACTTTCTCCAAAATAGACCATGTATTACGCCACAAAGCAAGCCTCAGTAAATTTAAAAACATCGATACTACAAAAGATCTGTTCAGATCATAATTTTATAAAATTAGAAATCAACAGGAAGATCAAGAGAAAAAAATCAAACACATGGAAACTGAATAACACCTAGCTTAAAAACAACTGTGAAATAGAAGAAATAAAAAGTGAAATTAAAAAATTTCCTGAATCAACTGAAAATGAAAATAAAACATACCAAAATCTTTAGGACACAGCAAAAGCAGTGTTCAGAGGACAATTTATAGCAATAAATGCACATATCAAAAAAGAAGAAAGAATCAAAATCAACACCTTAATCCAACATTTCCACCAATTAGAAAAAGAACATCAAAAAAAAGCCTATAGTCACCAGGAGAAAGGAAATAATAAAGATTTGAGAAGAAATAAATGAAACAGAAAAACAATAAAAGGAATCAACAAGACTAGAAGTTGTGGAGGTTTCAGCAAGATGGCGGACTACGCAGACCCTCTTAAACAAAGAAAAGGGAAACCAATTAACACAGACACAGAAGATAATTCTGGACCCCTAAGCCTTGAAGGGAAGGATAGAGAAGTGGACTAAACCCCAACTAGCAGAAGAATTTGCGTGAAAATACCAAAAAAGGAGACATACGGAGCTGAGGTCTGGCAGCAATCCT
>NW_006921906.1:1330352-1330837 GCF_000298275.1 Orycteropus afer afer
AGTGTATCCAAGAAGATACATAAGGTTGGCAGACAATGGTCCTATAAATTTATGTGAATGATCAGGATTCCCAGCTGTATAGTAGAGTTGACAAGGGGAAGGTTGTGGTCACTGCTTTGTCACACCCAGCTACCCAGAGGGACCGAGTAGTTGAATCTGTGGGCTTGGGGCCATAGTCTCAGGGGACATCAAGCTCAATTGGCATAACATACTATATAAAACATTGTTCTACCTCCTACTTTAGCTAATAGCCACTGGGACCTTAAAAGCTAGCAAGCTGCCATCTAGATGCAATGATGGGTCTCTCATTGTCCAACCATTAATACACAAGATGACATAACCCAGAGCAAAGAAGAATGAAGAAAACCAAAATTCATGGAAAAAATTAGTCCTAGCGACTGGTACATCATCCGATCTCAGCCTATACGACTATGAGACCAGAAGAACTAGATGGTGCCCGGCTACCACTGTCATCCACTTGGAAG
>NW_006921906.1:1331271-1336420 GCF_000298275.1 Orycteropus afer afer
TGGTTTCCAGCCAAACAGAAGACAGGCATATGAGTTGAGCATTTACCTGAGGTAGAGACACTCCTTGGAGAGAACAATCATTGAGAAAGAAGGGCTGCCTATGCACAGGGAGACAGCTTAGGGGGCAGGAGTCCATGGAGGGATGGACACTGGGAAGAGGTAACTATGGGGAGGTATTGGGATGGGAGGTGTTGCATTGTGGTAAACTATGGTCAATGTCATGAGACAAAGTATATGTAAACTGCTGTATGGAAAGTGAATTTGCCTGTAAATCTTCACCCAAATTACAACAACAAAAAAAAAAAAAGACTAGAAGTTGTTTCTTTGAAAAAAAATTAATAAAATTGAGAAACCACTGACAAATTTAACAAGTGAAAAGAAGATACAAACAACATGAATAAGAAATGAAATGTTGTTGTGTTGTTGTTACGTGCCATCAAGTCAGACCCGACTTATAGTGACCCCTTCTTGTGTTTCCGAGGCAGTATCACTATGGAAGTAGATTGCCCCATATTCCTTCCAGGGAGTGGCTGGTGAGTTTGAACCACCAGCCTTCTGGTTAGCTGTCAAGTGCCTTAGCCACTGTGCTACCAGAGATGAAACAGATCATGTTAAAATAGAACCTACAGAAATTAAAAGGATAATACCAAAAACTTATGAAGAACTATACTCCAACAAATTTTGAAATACTAGATGAAATGGGCAAATTTCTAGAAACACACTACTTACCCAATTAACACAGTTTGATATAGAAAATTTAAACAAATGCATCACAAAAGAAAAAATTGAACAAATCATAAATAAATAAAACCTCCAAACAAAAAATAGTCCTGGCTAAGATGGCTTCACTGGCTAATTCTAAACATTCAGAGAAGAGTAGACATCTATATTATTCAAACTATTCCAGAACATACAAAAGGATGGAATACTACTGAACTCATTCTGTGAAACAAGCATAACCCTGATACAAAACCAGGCAAAGACATCACTAAAAAAGAAAATTACAGGCCAAAATCCCTCATGAACATAGATACAAAAATTCTCAAACATAGATACAAAAATTCTCAACAAAATACTAGCTAATAAAATCCAACAATATACCAAAATAATAATAATAATACATTGTGATCAAGTGGGATTCATACTGGGTATGCAAAATTTAAAAAAAAAAAAATCAACATAATCTCCTACATAAATAAAACAAAGGACAAGAATTGTATGATCATATTAATTGATCCAGAAAAGGCATTTGACAAAATCCAACACCTATTCTTGATAAAAATTCTCAGAAAAATAAGAACAGAAGGGGAAGTCCTCAACATAATTAAGAGTAAGCCAGTAGCCATCATTATTCTCAATGGAGAGAGACTAAAAATATTCTCCTTGAGAACAAGAACCAGATAAGGAAGCTCTTTATTACCACTTGTATTCAATATTGTATTGGAAGTCCTAGCCAGAGCAATAAAACAAGAAAGGGAAATAAAAGGGATCCAAACTGGCAAAGAAGAACTAAAATTATCTCTATTTGCAGATAATATGATCCTCTACATAGAAAATCCCAGAGACTCAACAAGAAAACTACTGGAACTAATAATTGAAAGCTTCAGCAGAGCAGCAGGGTACAAGACCAAGAAACATAACCCATTGGGTTCCTCTGCATTAAAAATGTGAACTCTAAAAAGGATTTGGGGAAAAGAATACCACTTTTTCTTTTTTCTTTTTTTTTTTTTTTTTGCAATAGCCACCCAAAATGTGACATACTTAGGAATAAATCTAACAAAACTACAAAACAATACTACGTGGAGTTCTGACAAGATGGCAGAATATGCAGAAAAGCTACACAGATCTTGTGCAACAAAGCCATGAGAAACCAATTGAAACTGATTAAGATGATCCTGGAACCCTGAGCTTTGAAGGCAAGGAAAAAGAAGTGGATTAAATACCAACTAGGAGAAGAAGCCGAATGAAAACAGTAAGGAGACAAACAGAGCTGCAGATTGCTGGCTGTCCTGAGAGCACAGTCATTTTGAATATTCCCTGGTATCAACCTAAGAATCAGCTCTACTCACTAATGACTGCATGGGCAAGGACTGCATTGGTGCCTAACAACCAGAAAGGAAAACAGCAAAGAAGGAGACAAACTGTGGACTGCCAGTGGCTGTCCTAAGAGCACAGCCATTTTGAACATTCGCAAGTGATGGGAGCAACCATTTTGAATATATGCAAGTGGCATTCTTACCTACATGATGACATAGGAGTGGGCTCTGCATGCTGAGGACAGGACTCACAGCTGCACTAGCTGATGACCGGAAAGGTAGGCTATTCGCCTTATTACTCTTATAAGGGTGAACTGAGGTGCGGCAATCCCCCACCTCCACCCACCTTCTTGACCAGCAAGAATTACATCCCAGTCTGTGCCCCGGCAAAGCCTAGGCCATGCCCCACATCCCCCCAACACACACAAAGACAATTTTATTTTTGATTGTTTATTTTCATTGTAAAATTGTTCTTTTTATCTTCCTCCTTGCTTCCTTTTGTATTTTTTTTTTTTCTTTCTCTTTCCCATCCCAGGTTCTTTTTTTTCTTTTTTTTTTCTTCTTCTTCTTTTTCTCTTCCTTTTTCCTGGTTCCCTTTTTTTCTTTCTTTTGCTTCTTCTCATTGCCTGTTTTACCTTTTGCAGTTTTACCATTTTTTCTTTGCTATTCTTTTACTCTTGCTCTGTTCTCTCATTCCTCCTTCTCCAGATATTGTGGCTTTTCCCACTCTTTTTTCATTATCTTTCTTTTAACCTTTTTTTTTTTAACATATTTAAAACTTTTTCTTCTTGTTTATTGCTTTTTTTATTTTTTATTTTCATTTATTTATTTACTTGAGAGTGTTCCTGTTTGTTTATGTGATATTTTTTGGTATCTTGCTTTTATGTTCATGGTGGGTTATTTTTTATTTATTTATTTGTTTGTTTGTTTGTTTGTTCTGAGTGGAACACAACAATTATTCCAACACAACACAACCATACCTGAAACTCCTGCAACCCCACCCACTGAGAGTCACCACTTGCTTTTGTACCGACTGACCAACAATAGATGGGTGGCGAATACCAGCTCACCTCACCCTTAACTGCTCCTTAAGAACAGCTAACAGAGATCTGTGCTATACTCTCATTCTCTTCCACATTAAACACAAATCAAACACCACCACAATATCTTAGAGACAACAAACCATCACAGTCCACACAAAGAAGCAAGATAAAGTAGTAGAAACAAGGGACCAGGATACAAACCAAGAAAACATCCCTAAGGAAGACGCACCATTGGGATACCATGATAATGAATTCAAAAGAATTTTATTTGGGTACCTTCAATGGATTGAGAAACAGATCAAGGAAAACACTGATGAAATGAAGGGAAACACAGACAAATTCTAGAACAATTTAGGAAAACAATACGAGAACAAACTGACAAAATAAACAAAAAATTAGAAACAATACAAAAACAACAAATAGAAATGCAGAAGATTAATACTAAGATTTTAGAAATAGATAAAACATCAAAGGGCCAAAGGAATAGAATCGAATTAGTGGAAGATAAAATTAATGAGATTGAAGACAAATACCTCAAGACTACCTTACTAAGGGACCAATCAAGAAAAAAAATCGAAACAAAATGAATAAAGCATAAGATTCATGTGGGATACCATCAGGAGGAATAACCTATGTGTTATAAGAATTCCAGAACAGGAAGAGACAAATAAAACAACAGAGAAAACTGTTGAAGATTTTTTGGAAGAGAATTTCCCTAATATGATGAAAGACAAGAATATATCGATTCAAGAAGTTCATCAAACCCCAGAAAGGATAGACCCCAAAAGAAAATCTCCATAATGAAGCTCACCAAAACCAAAGACAAAGAAAGAATTATGAAAGCAGCATGAGAAGAACAAAAACTTAACTATAAAGGGCAACAAATAAGACTAAGTTCTGATTTCTCAACAGAAACTACGTGGACAAGGAGGCAATGGGATGATGTACACAAAACCATGAAAGAAAAAAATCTCCAACCAAGAATTACATTCTCAGAAAAATTGTCCCTCAAATATGAGGGCAAAATTAGATTTCCAGATAAGCAGAAATTAAGGCAATTTGTTAAAGCCAAACTAACTTTACAAGAGATGTTAAAGGGAGTCCGTCTGATAAAGAACCAACAACAGCAAACAAGAACCAGTGGTTAACACACACGATGACATAACCCAGAAACAAACTCAGTTATAGAAGTATCCAAAGTAAAATAAGCTTACAAGAATGTAAACAGGGAACCATAGACATCAGTTGGTAAATGAGGACAACCACAAAACAAAAAGAGGGAATAAATATTGTAGTTAAAAAAGTTCTGAATGGTGAGGAAGTTAAGGCAATTGCAAGACAGAACAGACTGTTCTAAACTTGGGAGGACAATAATAAATCACAGAGTAAGCTCAAAGAAAAATAATAAACCTTCACATCAAAATAAAAAAGAAGACAAGCACAAATATTTAACAAACGCTAAAACAATACCAACAAAAGAGATGATACTGTGATTCATAAACAAAATGAGCTCATCACAGAAAATTATATAGAGCAAAGAAATCAGCAACGCCGCTAAAAAACACATAATAAAACGATATTGATAAATACATATTTGTCAATAATTACACTGAATGTCAATGGATTAAATGCACCACTCAAGAGACAGACAGTTGCAGACTGGGTAAGAAAACAAGTCACATCAATCTTCTGTCTACAAGAGACTCACCTTAGACACAAAGATTAAAATTAGACTAAAATCAAAGGTTGGAAAAAGATATAACAAGCAAACAGCAATCAAAACGGGCAGAAGTGGCAATATTAATTTCTGATAAAATAGACTTTAAGACAAAAATGACAGTAAGAGACAAAACAGGACATTATGTAGTGATTAAAGGATCAATTGAAAAAGAGGATATAATCATAATAAACACCTACACACCCAATGAAAGAGCCCCAAAATACATAAATCAGGCTTTAAAAGAAAAGTACCTAAGAATGGGGAAAAATATATATTTTGCAATGACATATCAGACAAAGGACTTATCTTTAAAATTTGTAGAAAACTCCAACATCTCAACAACAAAAAGA
>NW_006921906.1:1336950-1337451 GCF_000298275.1 Orycteropus afer afer
GGGATTCTGTTGTGCTGCCTACAACTGTCCGTGAGCGAACAATCCATCATTTGGCCTGGAGATCTTGGATTCATCATTCATTGGAGTCAACAGCCAGTATACTGCTTGTCCACCTTGAGTTCCTCAGCCCCTGCAGCTGCATGAGTCAGGAAAAGCCTCCACCTTGACGTTTGATCCAAGAACTTGGGACTTGCCAACTTCTATAAGTGTGTGAGACATTTCCCTAAGATAAATTTCTCTTTCTCTCTATATATAAGCTTTACTGGTTTTGTTTCTCTAGAGAACCCAGTCTAACACACACATGAAGAAATGTTCATGATCATTAGTCATTAGAGAGATGTAAATCAACACAGCCATGAGATACCATATTACCCCAGGATGAATAGCAAAGTTCAACAAAGAAAACGATAACAAATGCTGGTGAGGATGTGGAGAGATTGGGACACTCATCCACTGCTGGTGGGACTGTAAAATGATACAACCACTGTGGAAATACTATGG
>NW_006921906.1:1343009-1356519 GCF_000298275.1 Orycteropus afer afer
ATCGACCTATAGTCAGCTGATCTTAGACAAAGGCCCGAAATCCATTAAATGGGGAAGAGAATGTTTGTTTAATAAATGGTGCTGGCAAAACTGGAGATCCATTTGCAGTAAAATGAAACAGGATTCATATTTTGCATAATATACAAGAACTAACTGAAGATGGATCAAAGATCTAAATGTAAAATCTAAACCGTAAAGATTATCAAAGAAAAAATTGGTACAATCTTGGGGGCTCTAATACATGGCATAAATATACTACCAAATATAACTAAACACACACAAACAGTAGACAACTGGAACCTACTAAAAATTAAATATTTATGTGTATCAAAAGACTACACCAAAAGAGTAAAAAGAAAATGTACAGACTAGAAAAAAAGTCTGGCAATTATATATCAGACAAAGGATTAATCTCTAGAATTTATAGAAAACTTCAATACTTCCACAACAAAAAACAAAAAATCCCATCTAAAAATGGGTAAAGGACATGAACAGACACTTTACCAAAGACATTCAGGCAGCTAACAAACACATTAAGAACTGCTCATGATCGCTAGCTATTATAGAGATGCAAATCAAAACCACAATGAGTATCATTTTACCCCAGAATGAATAGCAAAGTTCAAAAAAACAGAAAACAAGAAATACCGGTGAGGGTGTGTAGAGACTACAACACTCATACTGTGCTGATGGGACTGTAAAATGATACAACCACCGTGGAAACTGGTATAGCATTTCCTTAAGAAGTTGAAAATAGAAATACTATATGATCCAGCAATCCCACTACTAGGTATATACCCTAGAGAAATAAGAGCCGTGACATGAACAGATATATGCACACCCATGTTCATCACAGTATTATTCACAGTAGCAAGAAGATGGGAACAATCTAAGTGCCCATCAGTGGATGAGTATAAACAAGTTATAGTACATTCACACAGTAGAATGCAACATTCAAGAATAATGATGAATCTGCAAAACACTTCACAACGTGAATGAGCCTAGAGGATGTTATGCTGAGTGAAATTAGTCAATCGCAAAACAACAAATACTGTATGAGACCAGTACTATAAAAAGTTAAGAAAAAGTTTACACAAAAAAATAAATAAATAACTAGGGGATAATTATCTATTAACTTGGGTGAAGGGAAAGGCAGTATACAATAAGGAGGAGGTCAGCACAAAATGATCGAGGCAGTGGAAGACATGGGCAGACAAGGGTTAAAGACAACAAAGGTGAATACTATTACTTACATAATCCAATATAACAGTAATAACAATAATTTATGAGTAGATGCATAGATAGACACTCAGTCTCAACAGGGATAGGAAGGCAAATGGTAACTGTACCCATAAACATGTATAGGTGTGACAGAGACTGTCTCTACCTATATATTTATATGTGCTGCAAATGAATTTAGTAGAGCAGACAGAGGACAAAGTTATGAAAACTTCTTAATCATAATCAAACACTTTGAGAGAATGAGTCTCTGGATGTGGAGTTTCAGGACCATAGTCTCAGCAAACACTAAGCTCAATTGGTACAACATAGTCCACAAAGACTATGTTCTACATCCTACTTTGGTTGAGTAGTTAGTGGGGTTTTAAATTTTTATAAGCAGCCATCTAAGATGCAACTATTGGTCTCTCCCCAACCAGAGCAAAGAAGATTGAAGAAAATCAAAGACACAAAGAAATAATTAGCTCAAGGGACTAATGCACCACATGAGCACCAGCCTCCAGGACCATGAGACCAGAAGAACTAGATGGTGCCCCAGTTACCACTGATGACTGTTCTGAAAGGGTTTACAACAGGAGGTCCTAGAAAGAGCAGGAGAAAAATATGGAACAAAATTCAAAATTATAAAGAAGATCAGGCTTACTGGTTGTATGAAGACTGGTAGAACCCCTGAGATTATGGTCCTGAGATACTCTTCAAGCTAGGAACTGAACCCCTGTGGCTTAACTTTCAGCCAATCAATAGGCCTTTATGTTAAACAGTAATACCAGTAGAACTCATTAGAAAAATCAACCATATGTGATTAAGAGGGCAGCATTTTCCCAGGGACAGAGCAAGGAAGACACAAGGGGATGTGAAGGAAGGGCGCAGAGAGGAAGTGGGAAGAATGCTGTTGCTTTGTGAGGATTGCCATGAATATGACAAAACAGAATGTGTGGAAAATTAATTTGCTCTGGAAACTTTCACCCAAAGCACAATTTTAAAGGAAAACAATAATAATAAGGACCAGGAGAATTAGAGAAGCCTTTATGCGGGAGGGTGGACTTCATCTGGAGTCTCTGGGTGGTGCAAAAGTTTAAGCAGTTGATTGCTAACTGAGAAGTTGGAGGTTGGAGTCCTCCCAGATGTGCCTCAGAAAAAAAGACCTAGAGATTTACTTTCAAAAATTCAACCACAGAAAACCCCGTGGAGTACAGTTCTACTACGGCACACATGGGTTCACCGTGAGTCAAAATAGACAGGACAGCAACTGTTACTGGTGGCCTTCACCAGGGCTTTCCATAGCAAATAGGCAGAAAGGAAGGACTTCATTTCAGGAATACAAAATGGGCTATTTAAGTAGAAGACACTGCCTCTTAGTGCCTACTTTGTATGAAAAACCAGATCAGATTCTACCAGGGAGCAGGAGGGAGGAGAAAAAGTGGGAAGAGTAAGAGGATGACAAGAAGAAAATCCCCAGGGGTCAGAACTGAGAAAATACAAGATAAATTCTCAAAGCAGGGAACTCAGTGCTGTGGAGAAGAAAAGCTGTGGATATTATGGCCTGATATGCAGCCACCCAGGTACAAGTTATAACAACTGTTACTATCTTATTCTGTGCAGTATTTTTCTTCCAGTCAGAGGCAGAAATAAATATAAGCTACTCTGGAAACCTGGATTATATTACCATTTAATTGTTTGCATAGAATTAAATGGTTTGGGGAACTAGGAGATCCCAGAACCTTGCTCCTTTGTACTCACTTCTTTAAATAAATTGTTCTGTTTGCCAATTTGCTTTTCCACAAAGAGAGGCTCCGTCCTGTCTCTGAGGTTTTCTTTCTTTCTTTCTTTCTTTTTAAAGGTTATTTCTGCATTTAAAAATTCATTTTCAGAACTCTCTTTAGCCGAGATGAGAGTACAACTATTCAATGACTAAAGTTTTGAATCTAATTAGATGAAATTATTTATGTAGATCATTAGAAATACATAAGTAGCCTCTATGGTTTCCTGTCTAGGAAAGGCTTATCATTAAATATGCTTGTGAGCCATTACTGAGACTGAAGCAACACCCAGGTCAACCCTTCGACAGAGCTTAATTTGTATTTCCAAAAGCAACAGCTTTTTCCACGAACAATGGAAAGACTTGTCATGGATTTAAACAACAATTCTTCATTGGGAATTTTTTAATATGGGGATACTCTGGGAAATGTCCAGAAAAAAAAAAAAAAAAAATCTGCCAAGAGTTCAGCAAACAGTTGCATAACTCTCTTTTTTATCTGGGGTGTTGACCCAGCCATTCATTCCATGTTTGCTGTGGTGAGTTCAGCAAAGCTGGTTGCCAGGGCAACCATAATCCTTGCACGGAGCCAGCTCCATTGGTGGTCAGTTACAACACGCTTTGTCCTGTCGGTATCCTGTAGACTGAATGGAGCGACAGAAAACAAGCACCTTCAGTAAACATGATCTAATCAGAGTGGAGGTCTCCAAGGACTGGGGCAAATTGCCTAAAAGACACCGGAAGATCCCCTACCAGGAGCCAGACGCTCACTTGGACAGAGGTCTCCCCTCCCAAAGTCCCTCTCATAAAGGGTCTCTTCTATGGCCCCTAGCTGCCCTTCAGGTCTGGAATTGAACCCATACCTGTGGCTTCCAGCCAAACAAAAGACAGACATATGAGTTGAACATTTACCTGAGGTAGATACACTCCTTGGAGAGAACAATCATGGGAGAAAGAAGGACTGGTTATGCACAGGGATGGCTCAGGGAGCAGGAGTACGTGGAGGGATGGACACAGGGAAGAGGTAACTATCAGGAGGAAGTAGGAGGGGAGCTGTTGCATTGGGGTAAATTGTAGTCAATGTCATGAGACATAGTGTATGTGAACTGCTGTATGTTTGGTAAATTTGCTCTGTAAATTTTCACCCAAATCACTATATATATATATATATATATATATATACAGGAGCTCAGGTAGCATAGTGCCTAAGGCACTTGACTGCTAACCAGAAGTCTGGCGGTTCAAACCCATCAGCCACTCCTCGGAAGGAAGTTTGGGCAGTCTACTTCCATAGTGATACTGCCTCGGAAACCCAAGGAGGGGTCACTATGAGTCAGGTCTGCCTTGACAACACATAACAACAACATATATATATAAAGAAAGAAAGAAAAGGTCTCTTTGTTGTTGGATTTAATCATATAAAACTGCCCTAATGATCTTTTTATTCCCTGTCTTTTTCAAAAAAAATTATGTAATTAGATGAATGTGAAATTCAGAAAGGGGACAGTCAGGAGTGCAGATTAGCTCTCCATTGCAGTTTAAGTTGTCTGGAAAAATGGGGTGAGGTGGAAACAGGAGATGAGTGAGCTTCCCTTGCTGGAACTTGTTTTCTCCAGTTTGGCAAGAGTGTGGGTGTTCACAACAAGGACCATGAGCATGTAGCTCTGTCCTGCAGGTCCAGCAGGTTGCCCACCATCAGGGGTTGTCCTCACACCACACTCTATGCAAAAGGTGCCACTTGGAGCAACTCCAGGTTGCAGGAGGTGGTGGGGTGAGGGGGTCATGCTATGTAAAAGTGTTTCTGAAAATTCAGAGCTCAGGGCAATTTCAAATTTACCTAAATCGTTTCCACTGCTTCTCTCAACTAATACTTTTTATTAACTATGTTGGATTTTGCTGGAACACTTTTGACTTCTGGTATAATGAGTGAACCATGGTTGATAACAAGGGTCCTGTATGTAACTCCTAGTTGACATTCTTAGATTTCTATAATCCCTTAGTACTTGATTTCTTAAAAGTTATTTTTACCAAAGTATACCTTTCTAGAGATAGAGGCCAATGATCTATTTCATAATGGGATAAACCAACAAGAAGAGTTTATTTCAATATGAAAGAGGTGCCTTTTGTTGTTGTTATTGTTATATGCCATCAAGTAGGACCAGACTCATAGCGACCCCTCCTTGGGTTTCCAAGGCAGTATCACTACAGAAGTAGATTGCCCAACCTTCCTTCCGAGGAGTGGCTGGTGGCTTTGAACCACTAGCTTTCTGGTTAGCACTCAAGTGCCTTAGGCACTATGCTACCAGAGCTCCCTGGTGATGCTTTATTCAGGTCTGCTCAACTAAATTGATGTGGGTTATGTAGTCATTTGCTGAGTTTAGGACTGTTCTTATCAGTGGTTCCCAATGTGATTATGCCTCAGAATCGCCCAGAGCACCTGTTAGACTTACAGATGCCCAGTCCATGTCATAGACAAGCACTGTGGGTGGAGGTATTTTTTATTGTTTTATTGCTGTTTAAAATGCACAGCTGTAGTTAGGAGCCCCTCATCTGAATGACAGGAGCTGCAGTTACACAGTAGATAAAGTGATAGACTGCTAACTGAAAGGCAAGAGGTTCAAACCCAGTAGCCACTCCACAGGAGAAAGATGTGGCAGTCTGCTTCAGTAAAGATTTACAGCCTTAGAAGCAGTTCTACTCTGTCCTATAGGGTTGCTATGGGTTGGAATTGACTCAATGGCAACAGGTTTGCTTTTGGTTTAATCTGTTTCATGGGAGTCCCTGGGTGGTACAAACTGTTTTCATGCTCAACGGCTTACCAAAAGGTTGGAGGTTCAAGTCACCCAGAGACCTGTAGATCTACTTCTGAAAAAAATCAGTCATTGAAAACTCTATGGAGCACAGTTCTGATATACATGGGGTTGCCATGAGTTAGAGTCAACTCAACAGCAAATGAATTTTTTGGTTTGTTTGATAAATCTGAAAAACTCCTATTTCAAATTCTGGAGACAAATATAGAGATTTACATTTTTTTCCTATAATTTTATTAACCTAAGTAGGAATTCACTCTCCTGAAGAAGGAAAAACTTTACCCTTCAGTCTTCTGAAGAAATTTTTGTTTGTTTGCTTGTTTTTTTTTTTATGAAGGCTGTGAATGAACACTGGTAGCACAATGGTTACACAGTCAGCTGCTAACCAAAAGGTTGGTAGTTCAAACTCACACAGCAGCTCCAGGGAAAAATGACCTGGCAATCTGCTCCCATGAAGATTACAGCTTAGAAAGCCCTGTGGGAGAGTTCCACTCTGTCACATGGGGTTGCTATGAGAATCAACGTGATGGCACAAAACAACATGAGGTTTTATACTGATGATTTTGTTAGTAAATTCCTTCAGGCAGAATATTAGAGTCCAATACGGATTTATCTATGTTACAATTGACTGCTAACCAGAAGGCTAGTGGTTCAAACCAGCCACTTCTCAAATGGAAGACTGGGCAACCTACTGCCATAGAGATACTGCTTCAGAAACCCAAGGAGGGGTCACTAAGAGTTGGAAACGACTCAAGGGCAGAGAGTTTTGGTTTGAGTTTTTATAGTTGACTTTAGCCAGTAAGGGTGAGAAGGAGGGAAAGAAGTATATACCTAGTTGAGGTTCTGGATTGATAAAAAATAATAATAGTATTTATCAAGTACTCACTGTGTGTCAGGCACTGTTTACGGAATTTTTGCATATTATGCTGATTTAATTCTTTAAATAACTTAGTCTTCATAACAACCCATGGTACATTCTATTATTGTGCCCATTTTACAGATGCATAAATGGAGTCATGAAGGGGACCAGCACTTTGCTAGGGTCACACAGCTAATTTAGTGGCAGCATAAGGATTGGAACCTTGACAATAGTTCTGGAACCACACCTGGTGACATCACGTGACTATGAAAAACCAGCCCCTATGAGTCTACTCATGCAAGTCTTCTATCCATCACAAATGACTCATTAACTTATCACTTGTGCTCAGCAGTGAATTACTTGCACAACAATGCTAGAGAAGGATCCATCAGAGTTCACATTCTTTCTCAGAAAAAATCAGACAGAGAAACCCACTCTTCTTCCAGATAATTGGAGTCTTGGAGAACAATCTCAAAGTGGATTCTTAGGCATTAAAATGAGTGAGTGAATGGAGGCTGAAGAATGGGAAAAAGTTAGGCTTCCTTATCCTAATCCCTTGTTCTACAAGTCATCTAATATCATGTCTGTCTAAGCCCAAGAAGTCTGAGTTTCTAAGATATGTGGCAGTCTAGATAAGAGCTGGGTTGTCTACACAACCTAAACCTAAAAAGCTGTTTCAGCATTGGGAAATGAGAGGACACTGAACTGTGCACATAAAAGACAGATAACAGATGCTAAAACCAACCAATATGTCCATAATACCACATTACCATTAACACCAAACACTAGGCTATACAGATAAACACATAAACACCTGAGATGATCAGATGGGGGTCAGGTAAACTCTAGACCAAGGATAGACTCAGCTGAGGCTAATCTTGTACAGACACCAGTGATACAAAATACCTGCAGTCCGTACAGAAACAATAGAAGACAGACACAGAGTGAACCCTCACAGACACCCAGACACTATGGGAGAGAGATCCAATAGATCTACTACCTCAGGACCTGGGGTACACCAGACTCAATTGGTACAACAAAATACATAAAAGCGTTGCTCCACATCCTACATTGGTGAGTAGCGACTAGAGTCTTAAAAGCTTTCAAGCAGCCATTTAAGATGCAGCTAATTGTCTCCTAGCGTTGGCAGTGAAGAAGAACACACACAAAAAAAAGAAAAAGGGTGTTTAGGAGCAATCAGCCCTAGGACACGATGGCCCTCGAGACCAAAAGAATTGGATAGTGCCCGGCTACCAATGCCAACCACTCAGGAAAGGATCAAATCTGGAGATCCTGGATAGAGTGGGAGGGAAAACGTGGAACAAAATCCAAAAACTCAATAATGACCAGAATTACTGGTCAGATGAAATCTGGTGAGACTCCCAATACTATGGCCCTGAAATACATTCGGCCCCTGGAATAAAACTCACCCCTAGGGGCAGGCTCTCAGCCCAATAGTTAACAAGAAGGGAAAAAAAGCTGTTTCAAGAGATTATTGGCAACTCCATCTCTATCCCTAACGTGTTCTGGCCACGGCTATATTCATACCCAAAAGTCAAAACTAATTTTCACCCTTTCCAAGGGGCCATACTCTGTTTTATATTGACTATTCTTTAGAATAGGCATAACCAGAACCAGAATCAGTTGCTGTCAAATTAATTCTGACTCTTTGTGATCCCATGTGTGTCAGCGTTCCATAGGGTTTTCAATGGTTGATTTTTCAGAAGTAGATCACCAGGCCTTTCTTTCAAGGTGCCTATGGGTGGACTCCAGCCTCTACCCTTTTGGTTAGCCGCTGAGTGCATTAACCATTTATACCACCCAGGAACTTTAATAAGCATCCCACTAGCTAAAAGTTGTGGTATCTTTTTAGATGTGGGATTTTTAAAAAGACAAATAGGATGTAGAAACTTATAGCATGTATGTCAACAACTCCTGGAATGGCCACTATCACCCGTGGGTGGGTGAGTCACCAGCACAGTATACCCACCTAAACCTTCCCTAAAGTATTTGAGATTGGCTAAAACCAAGTCACACCCACTATTCTCAAAGTAGCACAAAACAGTGATGTCTTATTGCCACTTTTTCTCCAATCTGACATGCCAGAACAAAAAAGAATAGGTAAACAGGATTGCCACTTTGGGAAGCTTGTCAAACTCTGATCTTACAGACATCTTCATTACAATGGTTGTGACCCAAGCTTTGCCAGATCTTATGGCCACACACAGCACTGTGCCACTCATGTAGATGAGTGGATAGTTGTTCTTTACATGGATAGCCCTGTGTCATACCACAGAGTCTCCTTCAGTGGCATTCTCATGTCCACCCAGCATGCTCTTATAGCTCCACTGTAATTCATAATTAAAGGACAGGAGAAAACAAAGAGCTGTCAACGTATGTACACCTCAAAGTGGATGCTCCATGTTGGCCCTAGTGAGGTCACAGAGCACCTTGGATAGAGTCTGAGGCCACCCTCATCAGCTACATACATTTACAAGTGATTTTAATCAAAAATGGGTGTACACAGACCAATTCCTTGCCTGAGCTTGTTTTTATAGCACGCAGACAATATCTTACTTGTGAGGGCACTTAATAAGCACCATCTGATGATGATCTTCCTTGTCAAGTCTAAGAGCTTCCACTGGCATCTCCAACAATAAAAGCCCTTGGTTATTCAGCTTCCTTCTTACTCCAAGGTACAGAGCTGGCCAATGATCACCTTCCAGAACGCTCTGTGACCCACTGTATCTTGGTGTTTCCTATAACGCTTTTGTGATCCATGGGATATATATCATCCACCTACATTTTCAGCCTCTCAGGTTCCTTGGGAAATTGCTATCCCAGTTGTAGTATGTGCTTCCACCTTATGGAGACCTGTATAACTGTGTGAATTTGAAGAAAGGGGATTCAGCCCACTAATCCTACCCCTAGAGTCCACTTGGGACATATGTGCCCCACATAATTATATCAAAATCCATATTCCTTCAAAAAAGTTTTACTTGTTTTCAGCTTGCCTTCCACTACTGAAAACACAAGGTATCAACAAAAAATTCAAAGTAGAAAATAATTCAGTCATGAAAAGTTAAGGGTTCTCAATGTGAATGTTGGCTCAGGTTTAACGTCCTTGGAAAATGTTTTGAAAACCAGAGAAATGTAATGAGAGCCCAGAATTAGTCTGAAAATCTCCCTGCTCTTCTAGCCCATTTTCACCCTATGCAGGGGGGACCCATGATGCTTTCCAAGCCCCTAGAGCTGCAGCCTTCATTGCAAAGGGCTCAATGCAATCATATCCTGAGGAACAACTCCTGGGGAGATGAATGCCATTGCAAAGCTTGCCCTCAATGTGAAACACCACTGGTTGTTTATTAAATTTCTCTTCAAAGAGAAAACACTGGCAGGCAAGCATCATTAAAATGGAAGCAAAGGGAAATGCTGTAACCTTAAACATGGTGTTTTTCTCCATTAACCCCAGACTAGTAGAGCTAAAGTGGCCAGTAGGAATTCCTGGTCCTGAGCCCCATCAATTACCTTAATCTCAGCCCACAGAGGGGTAATACAAACTATCCCGTTTAAGTGCTCTCAAGCATTGCCATAAGAAAATACACACACACGCATAAACCCTTAACCCTAACTGTACTACTGCACTATCTTGACTCCAGTTTAGGACAAATTGCATTATACATAAGTAACATGAAAACATAAAAGACATACCCTCCAGTGAAAACCTTGCACAACTTTCCTGAGGAAGCAGAATTAATCACAAGGAATCATTACCATCCCTAGTATGAATATGTATGACATAACAGAAAGCCCATTTAACATACTTGGTGGCTCATAGTTTTAAAAAACAACATGGAGAGGGAAAGGAATTCTAAGTTGATGATGAAAAACAGAGTACAACATCTTTATGAGCCCCCCTCTTCATTTTTTACCCCACTCCACCCACCCACATACCACGCCCTCCTTCATGTGCTCCAAAATCCCATTCACATTTATCATCACCTTCACTTAATGAGATTATTGGGTAGCAATGGGAAGATGGGACATGCTAAAGACAGTGGTGGCCACTGTTTCCAACAAAAATTTCCCAAATACATTTCTTTTATACATCCCAGGTGTTTCACCTTTCTCCCACTACCCATGCTCCAGGAGCTGTATGGTGACTGTTGTTGTTAGTTTCCCATTCTGACTTATGGTGACCCCATGTGTACAGAGTAGAACTGCTCAGTAGGGTTTTTAAGACTGTGACTTTTAAAAAGCAGATTGCCAAGTCCGTTTTCCAAGGTGTCTCTGGGTGGATTTGAACCATCAGCCTTTCAGCTAGTACTCAAGCATTTAACTATTTGTGTCTCCCAGGGAATTACCTCTATGATAGGCATTTGCATATTGAAATGGAGATAGCATTGGACCATGGGGTCACAGTCTGGGCTATGATCTTGGTTCTACCACTAACCTGCGTGTGATCATAGCATAGCCCACAGTTTGCTAACCTATAAAATGGATGGTTTGGACTGGAAAATCCAGTTTTCCTTCTACTTAAATAAGAATTCTGTGACCCAAGCAGTTCATTGATTGGTGAATTCATTTACTCAGTTGGTCAAGCATTGAACAAGCATGTACTGAGTGGAGAGTATGCCACACACCATTCTAGGTTCTAAAGTTAAAGGAATGGGTAAGAATACAATGCCCAATGCCATTCCTCTTCAGTTTGTCATTAGCTCTCTTCTTTAGCACTGAACAAGTGTTGATTCTTGTGTCCATCTGGGCTTTTTATAGTCTTGTTCAAACCACCTTTAGAAGGGGTGAGCTTGAGACTTCCAGTAAGATGGAGGAATAGGCAGGCAAGCAAAACAGACCCTTTTCAACAAAGAAAAGAAAAACCAATTGACAGGAATGCAGAATATAATCCTGGAGCCCTGAGTTTTGAAAGAAACTATATAAAAGTGGATTAGGCACCAACTAGTGGAAAAACCTGAACAAAAACAATGAGTACAGAGATAGTCAGAGCTACAGACTGTCAGCTACCCTGACAGGATCAACAGCCTGAATATTTCCAAGTGGTGTTGGGACCTGAGAACTGACCTAAAGATCAGCCCTGATCACCAACGGCTGCAGGGATGACTGCACTGGTGGCCTATGACTAGGAAGGGAAACAGCAAGGAGGGAGACAACCTGAGCTGTTGACTTTCTGCTGTCTGGAGGATGGAGCCATTTTGGATATTTAAAGTGATCGAGGACACAGCCATTTTGAATCTTTACAAGTGGCAACCATTTTGGATTTTAAAATGATAGCATTCTCATTCAGATTCCAGGGACCTAAGAATAGGCTGTTTGCCAAGGTCGGCAGGGACATACAAGAGGCTGAAAAAAGGAAAGGAGACAGGTGGTGAGTGTACAAGCATTGTCAACTAGTGAACAGTACCCTGTTTGCACAAATAACAAACAAAGCAGAAAATGAAAATAGTGGGAAAGTCACTCCAACATATTAAATATAAACACAAAAACATCACAATGCCTCGAAGACAACAGAGCAACACAGTCCACAGAAAGAAGCAAGATAAAGCAGGAGAAAGAGAAACAAGGGACCAGGATACAGACCCAAAACACATCCCTCAGGAAGACTCAACATTGGAATTCCTTGATAAGGAATTCAAAAGAATTATATTTAGGTATCTTCAAAGAATTGAGAGACAGATCAAGGAAAACACTGACAAAATTGAGGAAAACCAAGAAAAAACCCTAGGACAATTCAAAAGACAATACAAGAACAAAAAGCACAAAATAAATGAAATATTAGAAATGATACAAAATCTACACACAGAAATCCAGAAGATTAATACTAAATTTTCAGAAATAGATAAGACATTGAATTGGCAAAGGAGCAGAATTGAATCAATGGAAGATAGAATTAGTGAGATTGAAGACAAATACCTGAACACTTCTTTGGAAAGGGATAAATCAGGAAAAAAAGATCAAAACAAATGAAGAAAGCCTAAGGTTCGTGTGGGATACCATCAAAAGGAATAACCTACATGTAATTGGAATTCCAGAACAAAAAGAGGCAAATAAAACCACAGAGAAAGTTGTCGAAGATTTGTTGGAAGAGAATTATCCTGGTATGCTGAAAGATGAGAATATATCCATTCAGGAAGTCCAACGAACCCCAAACAGGATAGACCCCAAGAGAAAATCACAAAGACATTATCATCAAACTCACCAAAACCAAAGACAAAGAAAGAATAATGAGAGGAGCATGGGGAAAACAAAAAGTTACCTACAAGAGGCAACCAATAAGACTAAGCTCAGATTTCTTGGCAGAAACCATGCAGTCGAGAAGACAATGTGATGGTATATATAAAACACTGAAAGAGAAAAATTGCCAACCAAAAATTATGTACTCAGAAAAATTGTCCCTCAAATATGATGGTGAAATTAGGACATTTCCAGATAAGCAGAAATTAAGGGAATTTTTAAAACCAGTCCAACCTTACAAGAGATGCTAAAGGGAGCCTTTTGGACAGAGAAGCAACAACAGCCAACAACAACTGATCATTAACACATATAGTGACACAACCCAGAAACCAACCCAGCTATGGAAATACCCAAAGTCAATAAGTCTACAAGATAGCAAACAAGGAACCAGAGACATAAATTGACAAATGAGGACAACTACAAACCAGAAAGAGGAAAAAAAACTGTGTCATTACAGAACTTCTAGATGGTAGGAAAGTCAAGACAATTACAAGATAGAATGGACTGTTCTAAACTTGGGAAGAAAACTATAAATCACAGGGTAACTGCAAAGAAAAATGATAGACCTTCACATCAAAATCAAAAAGAGGACCA